>NW_026555392.1:0-88267 GCF_029017545.1 Prosopis cineraria
TGATGAGTTATGCAAAGAATAGAGTGAACGTATCATATTTATTCTGCTCAGATTACCTGGCTTGTATCGTATATTTGTAAATGCCGTGGTATTTTTTATGCAGGCTTATGTGGATTCCAGTGTTATTATGGGTCAGACTAGCCAATATCTGAAGGATTCTGAGAAGTATGGAAACATTGAATACATGAGATGTGGTCCGGAAAATGGTTTCTTTCCTGATTTGTCATCAACTTCTCGAGCAGACATAATATTTTTCTGTTCACCCAACAATCCTACTGGTGCTGTAGCAACAAGAGAGCAACTAACTCGACTTGTTCAGTTTGCCCAGGACAATGGGTCTATAATGTCTATGATTCTGCATATGCAATGTATATTTCAGATGACAAACCACGCTCCATCTTTGAAATTCCTGGAGCCAAAGAGGTTATACCAGAAGTCTTTTCTATTTTCTTTCTTACCAGAACTGATTCTTAATGAATAGCATTTTGTCAACTAGTAATTTGATCATGATGCATAGCTGATTTCAAAATTGATAGTAAAATATAATTAGTTTATCAAAATTGATTTCAAAATTGATTTCAAAATGTAATGTGCTGCTTCGAATGTTCTACATGTTACTGTTCTGCTTGAGGCCATAGCTTAAATTTTTTGGAAAATATAATTTTTCTTTTATTTATTCAGCTATAATGAGTCAAGGCTTGTTATTGTTGTTGTATTCAACTATAAGTGGATTATCATTTAGGGTTGGATGTATATTGATGTCAGTTATTCTGATTGCTCTTAGAGCAGGATTCAAATATTCATTTCCATGAATGTTTGGCATGTCCAATACCTGTATGCCTCAGTTTTCATGTCAGTGTTTGATAAGGCTACAGCAGAGTTGTACAGGTTTTATACATAGCAGCCAATGGAATTTTTTTAGGACTCTTCTTTTGACCATCATGTAATGTCTTTTTCGTTTCTATAGCTTAGTAACATGTTGAATACTTACAACTATTGCAGGTCGCGATTGAGACAGCATCATTTAGTAAGTACGCTGGTTTCACTGGAGTTCGGTTGGGATGGACAGTGGTTCCAAAGCAGTTACTGTTTTCAGACGGTTTTCCTGTTGCCAAGGATTTCAACCGTATTGTATGTACTAGCTTCAATGGTGCATCCAATATTTCCCAGGCAGGTGCTCTGGCCTGCCTCTCACCAGAAGGCCTTGAGGTCAGTTAACTCTTCATTGCACTGGAGTCTTTGAATTCATTTCACAAGCATGCCAGTTTCATACTATATTCCACATTTATTTGATCAAGTTCAATAAACTCAGTTGCATATCATTAAGAATGTCTGGCTTCTCTTCTTTCCATGTGATGCTTTTTAAACTTCTCTTATTTTGCTGTCATTTCACATTGCATGCATTAGCCCCCCCTTTAATTTGTAGTTAATGATGAACTGTTATGACTTGCTTTTGGGTGGCAAAGTTGAGTTCCTTTCCTTCCTCTTCCTCACCTTGGATAATGCTCTCTTCCTTCCAAAATATACGCATTTTCTTTCAACTAATCTTGGTCCAAAATATAAGCAACTTAATATTTATAAAAATTTTGTTTTCCATTTTACCCCTTGTATTTATTAATATATGTTGTGTTTGTAAATTTATGATCTTCTCACTCATCATAAATTGGAATTAAAGGTAAAAAGGAAAAACAATATATATTTTCATAAGAATAAGGATTTTATTGGTGTGCAAATTATTGTTAGAAGCTGCTTATATTTTGGATTGAAGGGAATGTTATTTGGGGCAGAGGAATATCTGATTTGAACAGCTTTTGTGAAACCTAAGAACATAAAAGATAAACAGTGTAATAGAATTGCTGAAATTGAATGCAGGCTATGCAAGAAGTTATTGGATTCTACAAAGAAAATTCGAACATAATTACAGAGACTTTTGAGACTCTTGGATTTAAAGTATATGGAGGTAAAAATGCTCCATATGTGTGGGTCCATTTCCCTGGCCGAAGTTCATGGGACGTATTCGCCGAGATTCTTGAGAGAACTCACGTGGTTACAACACCTGGCAGTGGTTTCGGACCTGGCGGTGAAGGTTTCATCAGGGTTAGCGCCTTTGGCCACAGGAAAATATTTTGGAGGCCTGCAGAAGATTCAAGCAACTTTACAAGTAAGAATTTATTTAGAGTACATCACATTATTAATTTATGCTGTATTGATTAGACTTTTAGATCTATTTCTATTGGGGATGTTTTTGGCATATCTATTTAATCCGACTGCAGATCTTAGGTCTTGAAGTTAAGACTTCAAGATAAGTTAATTCAACTCCATTGATCAGTTGAACCAATGCTATTCGGTCAGATTTAAATCAGGTTATTTTGTAATTTGACGAGAGATACAATTCAAGGTTTCATTTTTTTCAAGTGGAGGATGAGCAAGGCGGTGATGCTACAGGTCAAGAGGTGTAGGGGTGGAAGTAGCACATAATTTTGATTAAGTGGTTTCAAGAGGTAAGGAAATGAGCTCAAACATAAGTCCAACGTCACGCTTAATCCAAATGACCTGATTTGCTTGAGAATCTATCATAACATGACTACAAGAGTTAAACAACACATCATAACCTAAGGTTAACAAGTTGGTCAATGGAAAGGGGTTAAATTCTAACGGATGGAACAATACACGTGTCCCGGGTAGACAAAGAAGGTAAGAAAATAATACCAATATGGTTGGCAGGCATTTGAAGGTTGTTAGTAGCATGTATGGGTTGAATAGCAGAATTAGGTGATATGGAAGAGGAAAAAAGATGATTGGCCACTCACGTGATTACAACATGTCAACATGCAGAATCGTAGAACGGTGAAGGCAATATTGTAGAACGATAGTTGGATCCATTTAGAATAACAAACATAGACTTTAATGTCAGATTTGTCCACCGTGTTCTGAAACGCAAAGATGGAGAGAAATTTAAGGGGAAAAAAACACAAAGATGATAAGGTTAGGTGTTGTGTGGAGAAGGCAAAGAGAAGGAAAATAGAGTGGTCTTCATTATTATTGCAAGTTGAGTACTTTGAGGACTGAAATTTGTGACAGAAAAGTGATGAGGGTGTGGTGTGGAGATAGGAGCTTTTGCATGGCTTCTATTTATACAGTTCCACTTGGTGAATGTGCTAACATACGTACGGTAATGGTGAAAATTAACATGAGGAAGTTTAAAATTAGCATTAGGTAAATAGAGTGGGAGAGGTTTACTTTTGGTCTTAGCATCTTGAGAAAGATATAATACCTTGAGGAAGATATAATCTTTGTTATCAATGGAATTTATTCTTTATATTTACAAAAAAAAGGGGATTATTTTGATTCATAATATATGGCATTGGTAATTACTTCATGATTTAAAGAAAAATTAGTTAAAACCTTAACCTTAAAAAAGGGGGGGCTAAAGTGTACCTACACTCTCTAATTTTATATAAGATTTCATTTTAATCCTTTAATTCAATAAATAAATAAATAAAGTATCTTTTCATTCTTCTAACCCTAATGCCATTAGTGTCAAATGATTATTTTTGTATTAGTCATTGTTATTTTAAAAAATTAAACTTAATATGTTAATATTTAAAAATGTTTTGTCAATATTAAAAAGGCCAAGATAGAAATTTTTTGTTAATAAAACTAATAGCGTCAATGTTAAATAACTAATTTTTTTTTATAAAATTAAATGACTAAAATGCAATTACATGTAAAGTTAAAAAATTAAAGATGTACTTTAGCCTTTAAAAAATTGTACATCTTTTCAATTATATCATTATTAAATATCTTATATAAGTATCATAATAATGACAATTGAAATTCTAATATTGGATGATTTTTTTTTTCAAAAGGGTATAGTTGAAAAAAAAATTATAAAACTACTTAATAACCTATAATTTGAACCAAACATGTGTTCTATAAAATGTTATGTATTGTGATCCAGAACGAGTAGTTAAGGAATTCACACATGTTAAGGAAATAAATTAAGCTAGTTATTTTCTATTTTCATGCAAAAAATGTGTTGGCTTTTTCCTAAACTACTCCTTTTAATCATTTTTTTTTCGTTATAAACCATCCGGTATCCTAGGGTATCCTGGGTTCATTGCCCGCCCCAGACTAATCCAGACCCCCCGCGAGGAGACCTTACGGTGGTAGCGAGGTACCAATGGGACGACCTCTTGGAGGTCGCGTTAATTATCACGTCTGTCATTCTCCAAAGTTCGAACTTTCGCCCTGAGGAATGTCGATAGTAGCCCTTGCCAGCTCTATCGAGCGCCCATTGGTTACTCCTTTTAATCATTTAATACACGACAATATCAAACCATGTGCATTGTGCAATCAATAGGAGTAATTTGGAAACAAAATAACAAATATGTGAAAGACAAAGAAGATTAAGGCCCTACATTTAGGATCTAAACTGTTCTTTCAACAAGTTTCTACATGTGGATACTTTATATTTAATTAGTTTGAAGTGAGTTGCATTAAGTACATGGGTTAAGAATAAATTGGTAACTTCTTTCACGGTGCTTTTTGATTAATGAAGATTTGGATTTAGATTTGAATTTGGTCCAAATCTCTCATTTAAATGTACAAAATTTATGGATTTAGCCATTTCTTATTACAATTCTTTTGAAATTTCCTAATTATTTACAATTTTAAATTCTCTCCACATCTTAGTTATTTAAAATTTCAGTCACTTTATACATCATTTTTTTGTGTATTTTCACTATTAATACGTGTATGACTCTTGAATATTTTCTCATCTCTTATTATTGTTTCTCATTGATTAAAAATAAAGATAAACCCATTATTTTTTATTTTTATTTTAAATCTCAACTCGTATATCTTCTTCATTGAAATTTTTTTAAACTATCCAACTAAAATATTTTAAATGTGAGGATTTTAAATATAAAATTTTAAATCCAAAATAAAAATGTTACCTTAGATTATATATCAATTAACTAATTTATTTTTGATCTGTGAGAACTGATAAGTGTGTATGTGTGTATATATAACTTTCTCTAAATTTGACAATTCATAAATGTAAAGGGCAGAAGCACTAAAAAAAAATAATAATAATAATTTTCAGCAATGATTTTCAACATCAAAAGTTTACAAGTCTGAACCTAAAGTCACACTTTCTGCTGCACAAAAGTGGCCGCCCACAGTGTGTTTTTGGCGCAACGAGGATAGTCGCCGCCCAAATAGTTAACCCATAAAATTTCTTTATATAAATATATATTGAAGAAAATTGATTTATAAGAGTCCATTTAAAAAATTTCACTGACATGATAATTTTCATATCGATGAAAAGTTAAAGTGGGGATATAATATTAAACTTTTCAGTTTTTTTTTTTTGGGGCCAAAATTAGCCCTTTCAGTTTGTGGGAGCCAAGGAATCATGTCAAATGGGATAAAATATACGTACAGAATTTTTTTTTTAAAGCTGGCTGCGACTCTCCGACTTCTTCGTTTATTTGCGACATTCCTTGTTATTTTGTTGAACTTTTGTTTTCAATGCGTCAACATTCGGATGCTAATTAACAATCGAACCAATCTTATTTCATCTCAGAAGTATATGGGAACAAATTTATTGCGTTCAAGAATCATAGAAAAGCTATATTATATTGGAACCAATATTGATTCTTTAAAAACAAAAAATAATAATTAGCTATGTGAAATTAAGCATATTGACGGGATTTTTACGCAAATCCACCAAAAAAAAAAATCAGTTTAATAAATAACAACAAATATGTTATAGACAGTGTCTTTACTAGATTTTGTAGCCAATTATAAAATGTTTTATTCTAGGCCACTCACTATTCACCCCTTTTGCTTTATATTTTGTGTTTGGAATGCAGCATATATTTCCGGAAATTTAAAACATGGTAAATTTGAATTGTTTTAGTTTAGATTCTTCATCTTTTGAATTATTAGTATGGCTTTTGATGATTGCAGAACTTACATAATTTTTTGGGTATAATATATAATAATTATGTACTTATATTTGATGGAATTTTTATGCATTCAAGTTATGTATTTTTTTAATTAAATTTTGAATATATTCTCTTTTGTAAATTCCCTGCTCAAAACTATTCATTCACTGGTAAAACAATAATTTCATTGTATCGTGGAACGTTCATTATTTTTTTTTTCTATTTTAACACTAATATTAATATGAGGAAATAATTTTCTATATGTTCACATATGTAACTCTACACATGGTAAAACAATGCTATTGGATAACGTGCGCATAAGTTATTCTTAATAAGTTATTATATTTTAATTTTAAAAAATATCCCTTTTATTTTTGAATTAAAATAAAAAATATTTTTACCAAATTATTTGATCTAAAATGGACAAATATGAAGTTATATTTTTTTTTCCAAATAATTTGGTTTAAGAATGTAATGACATATATACAAGGTGTCCAGATATTTAATTTTATACATATCGTTTGCGTTTTCATTGTAATTATAATATAAAATTTTTAATTTAATCTTAAAACACTAAAAACAAAAGAAGTATATATGCTTAGACACCAATTAACCAACATAAAATTTGTAGTCTGGCGGAGTTAAAAACCAACCATTAATCAACATAAAATACAGAAGGACTTCCTCTGTATCACATTATATTTGATGGTTTTAAAAAATATGGTAAAACCTTAATTCTCTTTAGAAAAATTGTACATATTTTTAATTATACATTTATTAAATACTCTATATAAGTGCCATAATATAATAATAATATTGAAATTTCAATGCATCATTTTTTTTTAAAAAAGTAATAAATGAAATAAGGTAGTTGTTAGAAAAATAACACATAAAAATTATCTAATACCTTATATTCTAGGATACTGATGCAAGCAAAGATCACAAAACAAGAGTTAAAAACTCTCAACAAAAGAATCAAATTCTTATTCATCAACTTCTTTGCAAAATACATATGGGAACGCCTCATATATATACAGGCGAATGTAAAAGACTCAATTGAAAACCCTCTAAGTTCTCGAATCAACAACAAAGATTGTGCATCCTCTCTCGTAATTTAGGAAGGTTTCCTACATTATGAAGATTCAGCAATCGATGGCAATTGGAAGACCATCTATAATATTTCCTAAAAACCTAACCTTAAACCCTAAGTCAGATCAACTAATAAATTCTAAGAAATCAAAAAGATTCAACAAATGCTGAAATTACAAATTAGGAAATAAAGCAAAGTCAAATATAATAAAATAGAAAACTAAACAAATTTGCAATCTAAGCCTACTAAAGAAGAAAATCACGCCATTAAGCCTCCAAATCTTGTCAAAAACATGCTCCTCACATCCAACACCACATTCATCACATGTTGAATTAAAAATCTCATTGGTTTGAGTGGGCTGGACGCACATGGGTTTGAGTCCTAACTGGACTAAGTTTCTTCTAACGGGTTTGAATCATGGCGTGGGTTTGAATCAACTTATAATCTACAATTGGGCTCTTATTGGATTGGTCTTCAAGCTCCTCTTCAAGGTACATGAGCTCTTCGTTGGATTGGCCTTGTAACACATGGATTATCATCAAAGAACCCTCCTTGGACACCTCTTTGCTGGATTGGGCTACTATTAATACTGGATCTCTAAAGCTTGATAATAGAACCTTGGACACCACACACTTACATTCGTGTACTTGGGCCTTGTTGAACACCTTGAACATGTTAGGGACATCTTTTGAATGGGCATGAGCTACTCAAAGCATGCCACTTTCATCTTTTGGGCCTTACTCCATGTGATCTAGCTTCTCAGAATTTGTGAAGTTCTCCATTGGTCTACGAGACTTGTATCACTTGGTATTTGTTTGCAATTTAGATAACTTAATTAATTGGCATTAATTTTCTTGTATGATACTTATTTTGCATGTTTTTTTAATCATTTTCTACCTTTTAATCAACTATTGGTTAAAGTTAAGTTTTATTAACAGTATAAGTATAATTACACTGTTTTTAATTGTTGAAAGAAAACATTGTACTATAAAAAATTAGGTCAAAGACAATCCTAGACTTATAGTTTAAGACAAACAAAAATTACATTTTAACCCTTAAAAAAAAAATTGTGCCGCCAACAACCAACCTGTATATTACACTGGTGCTTTGCTCATCATTATCTGGGTGACGCGGCCATCTCTACGCCCACCTGGGAAATAGGAACGACAGAAGACAATGCAAATTGATGAAACGCTTTGAAGAGTAATCCCACAGGTTGAAGACAATTCCAATCATATTTTAGGTATTTAATGAAAACAATTCCTAATTGTGTGGACCATTTCGACGGCTGGGTTGGGGATTTTCAAGAAGCAGAGCATGGAAAAGGTTATCGTTGCCGTCTTCCTTTTGCGATGTGAAGATGAGGCCATTCTGTTGTGGGTGAGGTGGTGTGATGTTATTGGCTTCTCTGTTTGTTTGTGCCTGAATGGGGTTGTCCGACACTAAGGGATCCTTTCTCTGCTCTTGGAGGACTTGGTGGAATCCGTTTCACTGCTCATCTCATGTCTCTGAACAGTTCAGATCAATTTTCACAATTTAAATTTAAAACTTTTTTAATGAATTTTTTTAAATACAAATTATTTTTTAGAAAACTGACGGTTAAGACATTGTTTTATTTTAAATTTTATATGCATTAAAATAATTTCCTTTTTTCTTTTAAAGTAAAAAGTTGTAAATCGAAACTGTCTAGATTAAATCTAAACAATCCAAAGGTGATGAGCTCTCAATATTCATTTTAACTAGTTTTCAAAATACTTGATTGCTTGTGCGGATAATTTGCCAACATAAAAAATCAAACTTATTAAATCAATGGAATGCCTTGGATATATTCAAGGTCAAATATTACACTACCTTACCCAAAAAAAAAAAAATATTACACTAAAATTGTATGTACACATTTATTTTCAACTTGATTGCTCTCAATGCCATGCATGCACAAAAAAAATAAAAACAAATTACTCCCTTTGGACCACAATATATAGCATTTTCTGGAAGCATTACTTGGTCCAAATTATAAGTCATTGGGTATTTTTAATAAGTGTTATTCCAATTATATACCCTTACTTTATTTATTATTCTTTTTTAAAATAATGCATTGAAATTTCAATATTGTAATTATTAAGGTACTTATTTAGGGTATTTATTATTTAATGAGGGTATAATTTGAAACATGTAAATTTTTTTAAGAGATTGGTTTCAGCTAATTTTTTCAGAATCATGAATTAATTACCATTGTCAATGTCCTATATTGTGATCCAGAGAGAGTATATTGACATTTTGAATAACAATACAATGTACTATATATTTTATATTAATATATTTGATATGGGAGGAATATACTTTTCTTTAATTGGATCATTCTTAATGTTTTATTTCTTGAAGGACATCCAGAGAAAAGACAAGAAAATAAAAGCAGCCAGTCGCATTCCGCCGCCGGGGGGGAGGGGGGGATCAAAGTTCAAGTAATTAATACAAATAAACAAATTAAAAACAACACTTTATCATTAATTTTCAATTTGTTGGAGTTAGATAATATATTCCATATCCTCTAGTTCTTGATGGCAAGCTTAGCATTGGTGTAGATGTTAAATAGTCTTTTAGCTTTTGGAAGTTTGTTAAATCATATGTTTTGATGATTATAAAATCAAGAAAAGAGGTGTGAGTTATGTGTGCAAATGCATAAAGATTCATGGATGAAGACAAAACCTCAAGAGCATAAATAATCAAGAGAAGAAAAAGATTTACAAGATAAGCCATTTATTTCTCTTAGATTCAATGTAAAAACCTTTGAGAGTTAAATCACATGTTGTCAATCTTTAAAGTGAACGCATTATCTTAGGCTTATAAATCTTATTTGTGTATCTTAGGACTTGTCTTAGTCAATTCAAGCTTATTTTAGATAATAGAAGTTGAGCTTTTCCCTATTTGATGATTCACAGGTGATTCAATATGGTCTCACACATGATTTGTCACTTTAGGCACACCAACTGACATTTCACACCTAAATCAGCAACGATCCATGTGTGATTTATCACCTGTGTTTGGGCGATGCCTTGATAAAGCTTCTGTACTCTAATTCACACAAGTTAACCTTATGCACGCACACTTAGATTGTCACCTTGTGTTCCTTTGTATATTGTGAAGTGCCATTCCATGCCTGAATGAGAAGGTATTCATGCATGTTTTGTCACTTAGTCTTTTGAACACATTTAGCCTGAGTTAGTCTTAAGCCATTTCAAGCCTGTTTCATCTTGTACACTTGCTTGATTTGTCACTTATTGTTCTAAGTCTTTTCAATTATGCAATCCATGCTTGAATCCACATTGGTTTCACATATGATTTGTCTTCCACAATGGCTTGGTTTTGTAACTAGCTATTTCACATGTGTGTAATAAAGTGTTCCATACTTGATCTGTCTTCCTAAATGGATTGAGTTTTATAACTAGCCATTCTATAAGTAATAGTGAGTTGGTCCCACGTGTGATTCGTCACACAGAATTGGCTTTAATATTTTGCCAACTAATTCGCACATGAGAACTTGAGGTTTGTATGCTAGTTTTGTCACATAGAATGGTTTGCATATTCTTTTCTTTCAAAACATGCTTGACTCACCTTGCTTTTCATGCTTGAATTATCATATATGTATGTGTAGAACTTGCCTAGCTCCATTTCACGCATGAATCTCATGGTTACATGCAAGGAATGCCACCAACGGCTACAAACATTGTTCTAACGATCTGTTAACTGCCAAAACTATAAATGTGATACAATTCAAGTCTAAAACAAGAATTCTAATTTTTAAATATCTTTAGGCATTCTTAAAAGCTTAAAACTGTGCATCAAAGTATTGTATTCATCCATTTATCATTCTTGATAAATCTTGTAAAAAAGCTCTCATAAGTTCATAAGCTTTCAACTGTACTTATTTTACTCTTTTAAGAGAGTTCATCTTTGAAAGTTCTTCACTTTATAAAGCAAGTTGAAATCTTAAAAATGAGTTTTTCAAGTGAATTGTAACAAGTTGCTAGCTATAGCAAGGTTTGTTCTTGAATCAAGATTGGTTAAGTCTTGTAAGTTGTACTGTGATTGCAAGTACCCATTGAAGCTCATAAGTTTAGTTGAAAATATCAAGAGTGATTTTAAGGACTGGACGTAGGCCAAGTTTTGGGCTAAACTAGGATAAATCTCTCATGTCAATTCTCTTAACTTTTTGTATCTATCTTTCTCTCCTTTAAGTTTTCCAGAAAAATCAAGTGTCACTTAATTCATCCCCTTTTTAAGTGCCAACCTATCTAACAAAACTTTCCTCCCCTTCATTACTCCAGAAAAACTTTACATTTTTCTGGGTCAATCTAGTCAATGGTTTAGCTATCCTTGAAAACTCTTTGACAAAATGATGATAATAACCAGTGAGGCCTAGGAAACTTTAGATCTTTGTAACTATAATGGGTCGTGGCCAATTCTAAACCATTCAACTTTGATTGGGTCCAATTGTACACCATCTTTGGACACAACGTGACCCAAGATGGTAATTTGATTAAGCCAAAATTCTCATTTAGGAAACTTTGCATAAAGTTGGTACTCCCTCAGCATCTACAATACTAGTTATAAGTGTTCTTCATGTTCCTTTCAACTCTTTGAATACACTAGAATGTCATCAATGAAAACAATTACAAACTTGTCCAAGAATGGTTTAAATACCTAATTCATCAAGTCCATAAATGTAGCCGGAGCATTTATCAACCTAAAGGACATTACCAAGAACTCATAATGAATATATCGAGTTCTAAATGCTGTTTTTAAAATGTCCCCTTTCTTAATTTTCAATTGATAATATCCTAAACATAAGTCAATATTTGAGAAACACTGGGCTTCTGCTAACTGATAAAAAAAAATTATCAATATGAGGCAATAGGTATTTATTCTTTATTGTTACCTTGTTAAGCTATTGATAATTAATGTAAAGTCTCGGTAACCCATCCTTCCTTTTCACAAAGAGAATTGGTGCTTCCCAAGGAGAAGTACTAGAGTGAATAAATCCCTTATCCAACAATTCTTGCAGTTGACTCTTCAATTCTCTTAGCTCAAACGGTGCCATTCTATAAGGAGGAATTGAAATTGGCTAAGTACTTGGAATCACATCAATAGTGAATTCGATGTCCCTGTCTAGGTGTAATCCAGGTAACTTATCTGGAAAGACATCAAGAAATTCTCTAACTATAAGAATTGTTCCAAGATAGAAACTAGTTTCTTAACATCCTTTATCAAGGCCAAGTACCCTTGGCAACCTTTCTTCAAAAGCTGTTGAGCTTTCAAGGCCAAAAACCAATCGATCTATCCATTTATCTCCCTTGTAAAACTAAAGGAGTTTCTCTAGGAATTTCAAATCCTACTACTTTCAAGTGACATTCAATAGTAGCATGACAAGAGGCTAACTAATTCATTCCTAAAATCACATCAAAATCAATCATATCTAGTATCATCAAATGAACTAGGGTTTCTCTACCTTCAAGAGATACTTCATAAGGTTTGTATCCTTGCATAATAAAAAGAGGTTCTCCTACTGGAGTAGCAACCATAAAAGGATCATCAAGTTTGATGGGTTCTTACCTAACTTCTTTGCGAAGTACATAGAAACATAAGAATATGTTGAACTAGGATTAATTAATGCATATGCACTTTTAGAATATATAGTAATAATACTTATGACCATATCGTTTGAAGCTCGAGTGTTCTATTGAGTCATAGCATAAACTCGTGCTTATCCTTGTCTTAAAGATTGTACTCATTACCTAAATGTTTTCCCTAATATACCCCTGCTAGCAGTAGCAGAAAGCACTCCTATAGAAGTAGTTGAGTGGGGAGGGAGTTGAACATATCCTTGGCTAGATGCCGATTGAGTAAGAGAAAAATTTCTTCTTAAAGTACTAACGTGTCCACATTCATAACAAGTACCAAATGCCTTATGATAAGGTCTAGAATGAAAATTCCCACAAGGAGCATAAGGAGCTCTAACATAGCTTGGCTGATCCAAAGTTGGTTGAAATTGCAATTTGGAACTCTCAAAATTACATCTGGAAATTAGGGTGCCAACAGAAAGAGGACATAAGATCTGGACATCTGTTACTTTCCATAAGAGTAAAATCACCCCTGAAATTGATCACTCCAAGAAGAACTCTGGAATCTCATTTTATCTTCTCTCTTATAATTTTTAGAAACCATCTTATTTTCTTGATGCTTTAACTCAATTCTCAGAGCATCGTGTATAACTTGTGAATAGCTAGTAAAAAATTCCATCATGATAGATACTAGATCATGTACCTCCTAGGGTAAATCATGAACAAATCTATGGATCTTTTCTTTCTCATAAGGCACAATGTGAAGGGTAAAATAAGAAAGCTCTATAAATTTTTGATCATACTCCAATACTGACCTAGTACATGTTAAATTTAAGAATTCTTCAATTTTGGCATCTCTCTTACTTTTGGAAGATAACGTTGAAGGAATATATCTTTGAATTCTTCTCAGGATAAAGATGGCACCCTTCTATCCTTGACACCTAGAACAGGAACAATTTTAATCCATTTTTTTGCTACATTACATAGTTGAAAAATTGCAAATTCCACATATTGCACATCTGGGCACCTCAAGGTTCGACATCTCTTTTCAATGCCTTCAAGGTGTCAGGTAGAGAGGTGCAACGAAAGATTAAAATTTTAACGTTCCTATCTTGATATGGACCAAATGAACTTGTTTAAGTCAAGGTGGATAGAAGAGTTATCTTTTAATTCTTTAAACTTAAAGCACATTCTCTTCAAGAGTTTGGATCTCAGGAGCTAACAATGTAAATATGCTCTTTCTCCTGATATTCACACGAACAGCTCTCCAACTCAAACAGCGTACTAGCGCTCCCAACGTAAGTTCTTCTTTGAACATTATTTTTCCTTTCTATAAGGTGTTTTATAGCTCTCAAAGTGTTTTTACCGTCAGAACTTTTCTAACTCCCTTTTCCTTCATAAAGGACATCTCTATCTATATATAGTATATGGATTAGAGTTTTCATCTTCTACTTAAAAGCCCACAAAAATTTAATTAAATTTATCTCATAAATTTAATCCATGATATCACATCTGATTTGAGTTTATCTTATAAATTTAAATTATAAATTGACATGATATTCTCTCATATCATGTTAGTAATTAAATTTAGTCTATCATATAAAATTAAATTTAAAACTAACATAATATAATATAATATAATATAATATAACATAAGATATATCACATATACATATTATATTATATATATATATATATATTTAATTTTATATATCATATACATATACACACACACACACACATATATATATATGTATATTAGATACACATACACACATAAATATATATATAATATATATATTTTGAAAAAATATATTTATATAAAAAATTATATTTTGAATTTTATATTTCATATAAATATATATAAAAATATTTATCAAATAAATATTCAAATATATATATATATATATAATTCATTCACCCTATATTATATTCATTGAATCTAGACATATTTCAGATTCAATAAATTTGGACATTATAGCTCGAGTTGGGCTGTTCTTGTGTGCGACCTTGTAGGCTTATATGAAATTGAAGTAGGCTAATTTCGCTATTAGCCCACAAGTTATAAGTGGCCTCTAGCAAGACATTATAACTACCTAATTCACATGGGGACCGATGATCCGATATAACCTATCATGTAACCGCATCATATCCCTTTTGTCATGCGATATTTTGGTCAAGTATGAGACATGGAATTGTCATTATCCTTTACTTGACTGTTACATTTTCGATCTCTAAGTAGACTGGCAGTAGTAATGGAACAACCCTTTCAATTATAGTATGACCATACATTTTCTCAGTCTTACTCATTGAGGGCCCCAGTAATATCTCTCACTTAATGTGAGGGACAAATGCCATCTTGACCACTCATATTCCTCTGCATAAATATCACTAAACTCAATCATAGCCTTTATGATCACCCGATCAAAGGTGACTTTTCACTAGGTCAAAGTTCAGTGCTCATCATATAGGAATCCATGATGACCTTAGGTCAAAGGGCTTAGTGATATAGTTACATATGAGATAAGCTTATGACTTATACTATGCAGCTTTCTCATAGCGGGTCGGTCCAGTACCTTGTACTCTTTCAAGTACCTACGACTTTGATTTGTATCTCTATAATTAATCAAAGTCATACTAGTCTTGCTTTATCTATGATCCCTTATAGATGACCGACCAGGGACATTTAGGACAATCACTGTAGTTTGTTTAAGGATACAGTTATCATAGTGAACATGCAATTGTTATGATAACAAAAGAGAAATTCATTAAATAATAATATGCATAGTATAATGATTGACCTTAAGGTACAATTTCCATCACAAGGAACACCACTAGATTTTCTTTTCATTAGTTCAAGAGAAAATAGGAGGATTTAGCTTAATAAATCAGTCAATTTTGCTATGGCAGTCTCTTCTTTAGCAGCATTAATAATTTCTCTTTCAGTGCCACGTGCAGATGATGAAGCACCCTCATGAGATTGAGGGTTTGAAGGTTTAGCCTCAGATAAAGTCTCTTGAATATGTCTATGGGATTGGCTACCCTTAATCCTAGCTCTCTGAAGACCTTGCCCTTGACCACAAAAGGGAGATTCATTTTGTGGAGCAAAGGACCTATTAAATGTCCTACTGGTACTAGAGCTCATATTAGAGGGACAACACCTAGGTGGCATTCTCACTATATAAGAAAATATAAGAAATATTTAGTTCAAAACACAGTAATTATATAAGAAGCACAATAAGTAAGAAAGGGAATGACTCTTTTTGGGACATCCTAATAGGACCTTCAATGAAGTCTCAATTATTATTATGCCCAGGTTCATAATAATAATTGAAACTTCAAAGAAGAATCCTTATTCCACATAACTAAAGAAACCTAAGCTTTGATTCCATTTGTCATACCCAAATACTAAGGGTATGATCAGCATGAAATATAAGGTGAACTTATATTTTATAAGCCTTGACTAACCAGAAATCCCTGATATATGTAAGTTATATATAATAATAAAGTTTGTAAAGTTTTAAATGAAAATCATTTTTCATCCTCAGATGATATAATGGAGCTTTCTTGCTCTCAAGTTTTGAGTAATATCATATTAGCATCGACAGCAAACCAGGCTTCCATGCTGCATATATGCCATTATAGCACTTCATGGGCAAGTCCTTCTTGCCTGCATTTAGTACTTTATCATCAAAAAATTGGTATATTGAAATTGCAAGCCTATATACAATTTTATAATTATCTATATTTAATTAAATACCTTAATTCATGTTGTCTATCCAACACAATAGGTTTTTTGAAGAACTTACATGTCATCAAGAAGCTCATCCCTCGCCTTCCTTGTCTAGAGATTTCAACAAAAAACTCCCAAGTTTGACATTTAAATGATCATAGTTGTTTTTGTTATGAAAAACACCACAAATCATGCGCTAAAAAGATCATACCTCAGCTAAAATTTGCTTGAAAGTGTCTTCAACTTCTAATCCTAGACATTGAGGAACTTAATGACCATCAACATTAAAAAGCATATAATTGCAAAGACAAAATGCAATTACTATATGTCAATCATTATTATTACAAATGCATAAGTTATTAATGACTTATAGTTTTGAGGTGCCCCAACTTAATGTATTATAGTCTTTAAAGAATAAATGCATCTTTAACACGATTCAAAGGATAGAAAACTTAAGTATTTGAGTTTGGGTAGCATTATAGCATCATTTGTATGCTAAAAAATAATAATAAAATGAAGCAAAGTTCATATATTAATATAATCAAAAATAAAAAACTATATTTATAAAAAAAGCACTTCCATAAGCACTGTAGAGACCAATAACCTAACGTAAAAGACAAAGAAATTCCTTAAATATTAAAATCATCAACCATTTTAAAACAACTAAACTTAACTGCAATACTTTCTTGAAAAAGGGACTCATCAAGCAATGAAAAACCATCATCTTACTCTTCCAAATAACAAAACAACGAAACATCAAAAAAATATTGATTGAGGAAGTTGTTACTAGATTTACAAGAGCAATCTCAATCAACTCAGTGATGTCAAGGAGCAAGGGTAGGGACCACCCACCATTGAAGGATCAAGGAGCTACAACTATTGCAAAGCAATGAGAAGATGGAGAGAGAAACATTGATAGGGTGGATGATAAAATTGAAAAGGGAGAAAAATATGTGAATGTAGAGAGAGGGGATAGGACAATGGTGGCCATATCATACATTATCATTGGAATTAAATACAATTTAATTTTGAAATCTGCTTTCATTTTGAAATTTGAAATTCAAATTTGAGGGAGGCAATGACGGAGAGCTAGAGTTGAAGTCATCTGATTGGTTGGAAAAAAAATGAAAAGCATTTGGATACAAAATTATTTTATCTCAAAAATTAGCACACTTTGAAATTTATTCACAAAATAAAATTAAGATTATTTATTTCAATAGATATTTGCATTTTAATCATTAATTATAATTTTTTTAAACATGGATCCGATTAAAATTTATTTTAAAAAATATTTATACGATTTAAAATCAGTGGACTTTATCTTTACATGTTGATTATTTTTAGGTTCTTGCAAATTGAAAAAAAATCAATAAAATTTATTTGTCAGGATATTTGCATTATATCCACACACAAAAATAATCATTAAATTTATTTAAATTTAAATTCAGGTCCAATTTTATTAATATTAATATTTATTTAAAATATTGATAGAATTTAAAATCAATTAATGCATGCATTATGGGTTGACTATTTTTAAGACCTTGCAAATTGAGGGAGAAATTAATGGAAGGAGAAATCAATGACGTGCATGGGGCTTTGATATTCTTGAAGTAATTATTATATATTATTAAAAAAATAATGAGTCAATTCTCCACATGTCACTACAGGAGAAAAATAAGGATCTGATGTTGCTTCATGATATGCTGATATGTGTGCTTTGACATCTTGATTATATATATATATATTGTCAAACACGTGGCTCGAATATTTGATAGTTATACAAATAACTGTCAAATATTTGATAGTTAACAAATTTTTAAATGGCCATTCTGCGCTACATTCAGATTAATCTCCACAAGCCTTAATGATTCCTGCATTTCAATATACAGAATCTTCAATCAACATCATTTCAAAAGCTTTAAAAGAAATGAAAAGGAAAGAGAATGATAATAGTAATACCCTTGATCGAAAACTTAAAAAGGTCCTCCTAGGTACTCATTACTTCAATGTGTATCATCTCATGTAGAGGAATCTCCTCTAGCATAAATTCAAACTCCTCATTTCCCTTTGGGTCATGAGTTTTCCCTATTATCTGCAAAATTTCATTCCCTGGTTTCGAAAAAATGGTAGACCAAGATTAAAAAATGGACTAGAACAATCATATAGTTAAACATGTTAATATGCTAGAAGTAAAATTTACCTAAAAGGACATTGACGTGCTCGTCGAATGAATAATAGTGACCAGTTGAATAACAGGTATCCCATCTTTGAACTCACTTCTCCTAGGGCCTCTTCCAATTCCTAAAATTTTATAGTAGATCTGAAATGTTAGTTCTATGAAAATCAGTTTCAAAATTAAAAATATGCAAGGGTTTGATGACTATATCTTGAGACTTAGATGTTATACCAAGGTTACAAGTCAGATATTTGTCCTAGACATCACAACATCCATATCAGTAAGAGCAAGAACTAGGGATGCCCGGTCACTATTTACTATATGAACTATCAAAGCAAGCATTGCAAGTTGATGCTTTTTTTTGAAGAAAGAATAGCGGCGGGCCACTCATAATGATGTCTCTTCCCATGTTTGTGGTCCTATATATGATGGCTTGTTCTTTCTGTTTATTAATCAGATCTATAGTTGAAATTAACATCATATGGAATTTAGATAAATTTGTCCTTGATAATATTTTTTTGGAGAAAAACCAAATGCTTCATATATATATATATATATATAATCACAAGATAACCTCTTGTGGAGGAGTGGACTTTAATATTATTGAAATATAAGGACTCTCATGATAAACAGTTATTTATATATCTTTGCACATCTTAATATGATCAATCTCATAATGTTAAGCCTCGAAAAGGATGCAATATATGCAAAAAGGATTAAACTGATTGCAACGGCACCATAGTTAACGTGATCAGCTTCTATGTTTATAAGGGAAATGGAACAAACCTCAATGTTGCCCATATTTGTCACGCCCCAAAATAGACGGTGACCGGCACGGGTGTGAACCATTCTCACATTCCCGCAAGCCTCCAAGTGAACATTTATTTCATTTTTTTTAAGAAAAGAATAAAATTCAATCAAATCACATGGGAATTAAAATAACTTCTTTAAATTCATTATTATAACAAAATGTCGACGTATTTGTAGAAATTTCAGCAGAACCTCCCCTGTAACTAGGATCTCTCAAAAATTTTACAACAAAATTTTTTTTACAAATAATAGTATAAGTCAGGAGCGTAGCTCCTTCTAGCTAGCAACCAATATACAGGCAAAAATAAGATTCATCAACAACCTATGTGGAGCATCTACTCTTTCTTTCAATTCTAAAAGACATACAAATTATATATTTACATTAAAGTAGCAGTACCAATCAAAAAAGATCCACCCACTGTAGCTAGTTGCCCTTTTTGAGGTCGTTAGTGGAATCAGCGTCAGCTAACCAATCTGAGGCCAAATATTTTTTTTCCAGTGAATAGCATTCCCATGATAAAATCTTTAAAATTTAAATTGACGATCTTTAATAATGGTGTCAAGAAAATTGAAAGTAATTCCACCAAAATTTATAAGCATGTAAGTCATAATCATACTTGTAAAATAAGAATAAATTGAAAACAATTTATGTTATCATGCTTAAAGAAAATGATCTGCTCTCATATGACTCAAAGTGATACAAATTACTAATAAAAATCAAGTAAAATTTGAAAACATATAATAATCACCATTTAAAAATTTGAGAACTTAACAGAACAGGTTACAAACGTGAACACACAGTTCACGAGGGTAAATAATCAAACACGGCTTATGCCAGGAAAACAAACACGGACACATCAGTCCACGAGGGTAAGTAACCAAACGCAGCCGAAGCTACGAAACAAATGTGGACACACAGTCCACGAGGGTAAATAACCAAACGCGGCTCAAGCCACAGAATCAAACGCGGGTACGAAGCCCACGAATACCAAATGTGAGAATAAAACTCACGAAACAAACTAGCTAGTGTTTAATCACAGCGCGCTACAGACTAACGGAACTACCGTTAGTAGCAGTGTTCTGTATAGAGTTCTCTTAGAAATCCCATTTCAAACATGCGAGAGAAATAATTATTTGTGAAGTCAAATTTTCATTCTCAAGATCAAACTCGCATGAATTACTTCAAATATATGAAACTTGTCAAATCAATACACCATAACGAATGTACAACTTGCGCTAATCATGTAATCAAGAGATTTTTGAAATTCAATAGGCAAGGGTGCCTTTATCAATATTAAAAATATATTTCTTAAGGAAAAAAACACTAATCATAATACAACTATTCTTTATCATTATTTTAAAATTTCTAAAACTAACATAATTCATAAAAATGAAATATTTTAATAAAAGATTTTCAATGAATACTCATAAGGAATGCTATTCACTTACCTGTTGAAGTTCTAAATTCTCGAAAGTATTCTTCTTTTAAGTCTTTTCAGGGTCTTGTTCTTCCACACACCCTATAAAACATAAATATATATAATTTTAATAACTTTTTAATTTATAACACAACCTTCACTAACCACTACTAAAATCTCAAAACCCAAATTTATGATTTAAAGTTAATTCAAGTGTTATCATTCATTTCTCTTACTTTCTTCATAAAACTTTAACCATGCCATACTATTTCCTTGGAATAGGAGTTTTCTCCCAATCTTTGTATCACTTACCTTAGGTGCATTACTTCTACCTTTTCAATTTTAAGCCTTTAACCATTCACCAAAAATCAAACAAACTCTAAATATACACATGATTGTGTGCAAGCCCATAATTAAATTCCTTTACAAAGCTACAAGAGAATTCCTAAATCAATAATTCCCACCAATATTTAAAAGTCAAATTTTTTATTTACAAGCCCTTCAATGACATCTCATAAGTATCAACAATATATCCAAGCTTGTCTCTTTCGATTTTAGTCCAGGTTTTTTTTTTTCTTCTTCTTTGGTCATGGCAGCAATATAGAGCACACACACAGATTCCTAGTTTCTGTAATGCCCCCCCAGCTACTCACACGCCCATATTTATGAGGAAAAAGGAAGAGATTGAAGCTTCTAACCTCAAATGAATCAACACGCACGGACAGAGGAAGGAGGACGATGATGAACAGTGAAGAAAAACTGCCTCCATGAATGAAGAAGAATAAGCTCAGCAACAAATAGAAAACGAACCTAAAAGGAAGAGATCTTTGCTCACCCAGATCTTTTATACCCACGCGAACCAGAAGCTAAGAGAAAGAAGAACTTTTCATTCTTGAATCAGCAGCAGAGGTGGATGAACAGCAATAACTCGGGAAGAAAATCACAGCTGCGGTGAGTAGATAAGCAGAGCGTCGACGGCGGCTACACGAACAACGTTGCTGGCTTCGGTGGAGGAGGAAGAAGGTAGCTTCAGTTGAGAGGCAGAGCAGAACATCGGTGCTCTCAAAACTCTTTCTTTGGTCCAGATCCACCGAGAAAGAAGAAAGAAAGAGTTAAAAAAAATCTGATGAAACCAATGGCAATTTGGTAATTTTGCATGACCAGAAAAATAAAAATTTAACCCTTCTTTTGTACTCTTCCGGATTCGAACTAGAAACCTAATATATGAAGTCTTCCTCAACTGCCACTAGACGAAGTCTCTAACTTGTTATATTTATTCCAAAAACTAATATATACACACTTTAAGTAAGTTACCCTATATATATATATAGTTTAAATTTTGTTGGGGTTATTACAATATTGAACTATCATACTCAAAAAATGACAAGCTTTCATACATATCTTCTCCGCCAATCAAGTAAAAATTAAAAGACAAGCATCTAATCAAATTACGAAAGAGTAAATTATTATCAGAACATCTGTTTTAGTGGGGGAAATCCACATGAACGGCACTGGTGCCTTACACAATGCCCTCTAAAAGTAAAAATTTACAGCCCAAACGGAAAGAGAAAATCCAGTCTTCCATCCTCGTTTGAAAAAAGTAATCAATTCAAGGCAAAATATCTCAGAAAAAAGTTAGTGATCTTAACGCTTAAGGGTCCAATTACAGTACAGTTGGACTTAATCAACAAGGGGAACATATATAATTAGTGTAATCTATCCAATGTCCAACTTAACACTTACTTCCTCCAACATTTTCCCAAGAAGCAGAAACAAGAACCAAAAATACCACAGAAAAAGAACCAAAATCCAGGTGCAAAATATAAGGAGACGAGAACCTTCTAAGACCTAGAAGAAGCAGGCAGCAAGAAAAAGCAGAGAGTA
Organism: Prosopis cineraria; assembly: GCF_029017545.1. Lineage (NCBI taxonomy): Eukaryota > Viridiplantae > Streptophyta > Magnoliopsida > Fabales > Fabaceae > Prosopis > Prosopis cineraria. The sequence goes on from NW_026555392.1 coordinate 22,684, forward strand.
TAAGAAGCATATGGATTTAGCATACCTGAAGAGAAGAAAGGCATTAAAAGGAGAGTGAGAGTTTAAATAAGAAGATTTGGACGCATTATAGGTGGATCAAAAAGAAAACAAAAGCAATCTGAGTGAGTATTGAGGAAATTTCAGAGTGCATATGGACAATAGTGCTGATGAATCCTCAATCCCCTTAATCGAAATCTTTGCTCTCCCCATCTCTCATGGCTTTTTATATTAGCCACAACAAATCAGTAAAGCTGAAATTATTCATCAAAAGGAACTTACCGAAGGCGACATCGATGATCAACGTCAAGGTGAGAAGATCAAGCAATAGTGAGGCAACGGAGCAGCGACACTAGGGGACGACAAGCAACGATGGAGTAGCGCGAGTGACATGAGGTGAAGGGAGGCTCTAGAAGCCTGAAGTAAGAATGAATCTGAAGACTAGGGCAAGGAAGAACTGGGAGAGAAAAAACGCATTGATTTTCAGGCAAAGCACATAGGGTTCAAGGAAGAAGACGGGATTCCGAGTTGCACAAATAATAAACCAAATTAATTCATTTGACGGTTAAATATTTTAACTGTCAAGTAAATGTTTTCTTAAATTTTTTTTATCTAAAATATGACGGTTATTATATTTAAATGTTAAATTTATTTATTTAATATTTGACGGTTTTATAATAATCGATAAATAAGTGGTTTCTCAATCTCCGCATCAACTTATATGACAGTTTTTAATTTAACTGTCAAATATTAAGTGTCACATAAGATTATTTTTGTAGTAGTGTTAGGTCTTCCTTTTTTTATTAATTGAACTAAAATGCACTTATGCTTATTATTTATGAAATTAAATATATGTTATTTAACTTCAAGCATATATATATATATATATATCAAATAATATATTATTAAAAATATATACATATATTTTATTTTACTTTAAATTATTAATTTGATAAAATAATTTATATTACTATATATATAATATTTTTAATACAATATTATTTTTTATCAAAATAAAATTAAAATGAAGGAAATTTAAAATATTAAATAGTTTTATTATACATTTAACCAAATTTTTATTTTCTAAATGAAAATAATTAATTACATAATTTATATGTAAATGTATTATTTTAGTTTGTGTTAAATATATTTTACTTTTATCTTCATATTTTTTCTCAAAATTTAATAAATAAATGATTAAATTTTTATCTTCTCTCAAAATGGTTAAATGTTTCACCTTCTTTTATTAAAAAAAATTTATCTACTATTTTTCAATTATCTTCAAAAAGGAATTTTAATAAAAAATTAATTGTTAAGGGATATGTGCTACAAGTTGTTCGTAGGAGCTAAATTGTCACGAGTGTAATTGGTATGGGATTAAAAATGGATCAAAAATGAGTTTAAGATTTAAATCACTCCTAAGCCTATAATTTAAGGTCCAAATTATCATTTAACTATTATAAAATATAAAATATACATATATGTATAAATAAATACTTTAATTCCTATAATTATTTTATGCTTGGATGACATTTATTTACATCAAAATATCTATATTTTTATTTTTATTTTGTTTTTATATATTGTTACTGTTTCAAATTTTTACTATCTGAAATAACAAGTCCAAGATGATAAATATATTAATTTAATTATGAATTATCCAGTCATTGAACTGTCAACCAATAGTTTGTACGGTTCAATGACTCGGGCTGGGTTGCAACTATGCAACTATTTAAGAATGCAAGTAACAAAAGCAAACGACATTTTTTCATTTTCACTTAATTTTCGTAACAAAAGATAAGACTATCCCTATTAATTTAGTTTTCACTTACAATTGCAATTCAAAAATTACAAGTAAAAATTCATAATTTACAAGTTAAATTTATAATTTAACACTTGATATAACATGAGTCTTCATAAAGTTAATTATGCCTACTTAAGACAATAATTGATCTAATTGGGATGTGTGGAAAATAATAGAGCTCATTTGGGATTTACATATTTACCTACAGGTTGTTTAATGTTAGACTTAATTAATAAATCTAATAAATCATAATTTTTATATATAATGATAATTTTTGGCTAATTTGAGTTTATAGATATTATTTAAATTATTAGCCAATTTTTGAAGAAGAATATATTTTTCTATTAATCATAGGATTTTTGAAGTTTAATTATTAATATTTTATTTCCCCATTTTTAACATAGTTTAATTCTACCAATCTTTAATTGAGATTAATTTAAATTATTATACATTATTTGAGATTTTGATCATTTTGTGTGAAAATTATGATTATAATTATTGACAAAAATTAATTTGGTTATATTTTGTGAGAGGTGGGATTTATTTTGTATATAACCTATAGTAGTATATTCATTTTGACTTTTTAGAATATGGAAGTACAAATTAATAAATTAATAGTGAAGATTAATTTTGAGCTTGAAGATGCATCTAAGGGTCAAGGTCTTGGAAGACATTTTTGAAGTTTATTAATTGTATCATGGTACATCATAGCAAGGAAAAATCAAGGGATTTTGTGTTTTCTTTTTTCTTTTAATCTTTTTTCTCATTGTCTCCTTTAGTCATTACATCAATAAACCTATCTCTTTCTCTCACCATTATTGAGCCGTCACCTCACATTTTCTCTCCCATTTATCCATTCACTATCACCGTCAGCACATCATCATTCATTTTTCATTCCAATTAATCTCTCAAAGCCACGCGCACACACCACTACCCATCCATTCCCATATTCAATTCCTTAACCCACTTCCACCACAATCACTTTCCATTCACAGCACAACCTACAAATTGCATTTCCTCCCATTAATCATCCATTATTCCTTCATCAACAATTTTCACGTGGCCATTACTCTCACAGGAAGAAGAAAAATCATGGATCCTTGAGCTAGATTGGGAGACAACTTGGGATAAACATGAAGGAAATTAGAGCTTAGGATTTACACTCGAAGGTCACAAGGGAGTGATTTTTCATTTTATCCTTTAAATTCAAGAGTTTAGGGTTATTTAGTTTTAAGTGACTCTAATTAAGTTGTTATGCTTGAGGACAATATAGTTGTAACTTGTAGATATTTTGAATCTTGGATTAGATTGATATTTGGATTAAATGTGTTGAATGACTTGCTAGAATTTATGTTTATATAACCCTTTCTTTGCCATTAGATTAATAATTGAGTTCCCATTGTTAATTTATATTAATTGTCATTGTGATGTTTGTTGCAAATTTAGATTGTTCCTTTTACCTCTTGATTGTTCAATCTGGTTGATAATTTTTCTAGTTGTTCAATTAGAAAATTTAAACATATTTTTTAAGATTATTTTGAATTAATCATCATTGGTTTTAATGACTTTAATTGGCCTAATTTATAAGCATAGCATTTGAATTATTATGAGTACTCTAGTGGATTAAGTGTTAGATTTTTGTACTTATGGGTTTCCTTTGCTTTAATTAGGTAATTAAATTTAGAAAATATTAATCATTTAGTCCTTCAACTTTTAACTTGGATACGACTTAGTCATTCAAATTTAACTTGTTGCAACTCATTTCCTTAAACTTGTTCTATTTGAAACTTCCATCCTTGCCATTAATAAATTAGACTAAATGTTACTTATGTGTATTAACTCTATTGATTGTTATCGGCGACTAATTAAAAAAATAAAATAGCAAAATGCAAAATCAAATATGAAAATTGAAATGAAAAAAGCAACGCACGTGCCCAAATCGAAAAAAAAAAAAAGAATTGAGAAAGCAAAGCAGCAAAAGGGGAAAAAAAACAAGGCCCTACGGGGGGAAGTCAATGTTTTAAAATTTGGACTAGATAGTAAATTAAAAAAGTCAATAGGTCACAAGTCTCATAGTTCAACTGGTCGGACCAGTGGTCAAATCAATAACCTAGTAATTAAATAAAATAAAATAATATATATATATATATATATAAAAGAAACAAGCTAGCAAAATTACACCACTACCCAAGTCATTAATGCAAAAACACCATAATATGTTCTGGTCAACTCATTAATACAATGCCACAAGTTCACAAGTAAAACAATCCAAAATCCACAAACCCAATATTATAAAATAACTAATAAATTATAATTTTATCACTTGTCAAAGATATTAGCGGATCTTTATTATTCCACTTGAGTAGTCCAAGCATACTTAGGCTTGAAAGCATCTGCATCTGCATTGTAACTATCATCAGCTTCTTGAGTAAATCATCCTAAATCAATGCCTTCACTTTCTACCACATTCAATCTTTGTTGATCACCTTCATAAACAAATGCATCAAACCAAATTAAAGCATTAATGAGAGTAGTATAATAACAATGACAACAAGTAATAAAGTTTAGAAGATTCAAGCCTTTCTCTTCCTCTTCCTCTTCCTCTTGAGAAATAACAGCTTTGGGTAGTGTTTGCACATCATCAAGGAGATCTTCTTCTATCTCATCAGCATGAAGTAAAGAAAGATCATCTCCTTCCATTACCCAATAATCAATTTGATCAATACTTTCAAAATCAACAGGATCAATTGCTTTTTTTTTTTAGTTAGCAACTCTAAAATACACATGACAGTAGCAAAGTATAAGAACTCATTCAACTAATCTTTATGAATGCAAATTAACACAAGGCTTTTGAATAATGCCTATTCTTCAAGCGACAATTATAATGAACATACACAAAATCATTCAACATTTTATGCTCCAATCTATTCCTTTTCTTGGATTGTATTCTTTCAAAGACAATTTGGTTCCTTTCACAACCTAATGAAGATGCAATTTGGCTTAACAATTTAATAGCTAAGCTTTTAACATTTAAACAACTACTCCCAAAACATTGCCACCATTCATCTGCCATTTAAAGATAAAGTTATTAGAAGAGATTTTATAGATAAAGTTACAAGATAATAAATATGAAAGATAAATGTATAAATCATTACTTTACCAAGTCGCATTGATTTTTCAGATGCAATAGCCAATGGATGACTAAAGCTACCACTCTTTTCCTAATATTGTGTGCCCTCTTTGAAGAACAAGGTCTTATTAGAAGTGACTTTCTTATATATACCAGTGATATATCCTTGCATAACCTCTGGCTTTTGAGAAAAGTTTTCCTTATCATAAAGAAAAGCAAGATTGAAGACATAAATAGCTACATGAAGATTTTGTCAAAGCTGAGAATCCCACCTTCTCTTAATAATCCTTGTGTCACGCCTCAGAAATAGAGGATGAGTGGCATGAGATATGAACTATATCACACATCCCCTAAGTCTTAAATTGAGAAATCTTTTCATTTCTAAAATGTAATTGAATTTATATTGAAACTATGATATATTTAATAACATACACATTATAACACAAGCTTTGATATTTATTTTGTAAAAATTTCAGTAGAACTCCTTTATAAATAGAACCTCCCAAAATTCTACAATACAATGTTTCACACAAAATATAATATCAATCAGGAGCTCAAATCCTTCTATCTAGCAGACAAAATATCTATCAAAATAAAAATCCTAACTATAGCTTATGCAGAGAACTTAACCAATCATTTTCATGATATAATACACAGATGTGATTTCCTTAGTAATTTATGAAATTAAAGGCCCTTCCATGATAGTAAAGATTCGACCATGGTGGATAAAAGACAAATAGTAATATATATGAAAGGACTACTATAGTAAAAAGAAATGAACAAAAAACCAAAAGTCTACTACTATATATGGTAGAAAAATTTCAAAGTAAATTTCTTTAGTTTAATTTAATATAGAAATGGAATCACAAAATCATTTAAATTTAAAGTTAAGATTAAACATAGTTTTAGATACTTTAAATTTAGATGACATAGAGGCAATCCATTACAGCTAAACATGTCATGCATGGTAGTGAGTCTTCCTCTATGTCATGTGCCATGGCCAAGGCATAATCCATTACAGCACATGATGCATTTTCATGACAACAACTTTGCTATTATAACAGCACATGGAGCCAAACTTTCATCATGCACAACTTTTCATTCTGATGTTTGATTTATGTAATTCAAGTATTCACAAAAAGCTATTTTTATAACTTACCTAATGGCTAAGGTTTCAACAAAATTCGATATCATATGGAAAATTTTGATGCTTGAGGCCATTTCTACCCTTTTCACACTTTCAAACACCAATCAATTGTCCAAATCTCATTCCTATAGCCATTAGCCTAATTGGACCTTAAACCACACTTAAAGGATCTGTGAGCATCATGAAATCCATTCATTCTCAACCAATTCATCATAAATCAAAACTTGACCACCCAACAACCATATCTCAAAAAGGGTGGAAGCTTAAGACTTTTCTTTAAACATGCCATACACAGTCAAAGTGCTATAAATTGAGTTTAAAACATTCAAATACACTTGCATAAATACTTTGGCCCTAATAAAATAAGTAAACTTTGGAATAGTCCCCACAATGGACAAAATGCACCCAAAAATGGCAATATGAATATTTAACTACATGTAAGTGATTAATTTAACTCCCTAGGTAGCAATATCATTCAATTATACATAATAAGAGACATCACAATAAATCTATTTGTCATTAGCTTTAAAGGCCTCCCCTATACTCCTTGTTTGATCCTCTCTTATAAAATGTTAATCCACAGGGTTGAAAATGAAATCTCAATAACTAGTAGACCAAACTCAATCACATGCAAGAGATAACATTTATAAGCATGAAAAGAGGGAATATTCACAAAACAATAGTTCAAGTCACTCAAGTATTGAAAATTTTTTTTAGAGCAACGTATGATTAGTGCACCATCCTTATCTATATCTTCCAATACCTCTGACTAAATCTATAAGCTAATAATACAAATAGGACTAGCTCATGTGACTAACCCAAGCTCTCTATTTGTGAGGGGTAACCTGGCCAAATGTTACCACACTCACTCTCAAACTATGAATTCTCCCTTTATTGAATTTGAGAGGTGTTATATGCCTGAACCACATCAATCTCTATAGGAACTGATGATGCAAGGTAACACCTAAACCATGTCACCTCTTGTAAGATAGTGACAATACAAGGCAATAGACCAATCATTAGGCCCACGCGAATTTCACTAACTCCTACAGGATAAGCTCTCACCCATTCATATATGATCATGCCAAAACATATTAATCATGCTCAATTTCACAACAAATCATGTTCATCAACATATGCTTGAGATTTATGATTTATATTCAATAAACCATTTAATAACATTATATTGCATTCTCAAACCCACTTTCCATTATTTCCTGAAACCAAACATATTATTTCCATATCAAAAAGCTAATTCATACATTTCACAATTCTCACAAATATATATATATATATATATATATATCAAGGAGGACGACAGAGAATTGGGTTTCCAGTTACCACAATCCTTTATTTAAACCATGGTTTGAAAACTTAGACCATATCGGCTAGTCAAATCGGTGAACTGGCCATGTGTTTGGTCTACTTTGGTGACTTTTTTGAAGGGCTATCAACCTGAGTTAACCTGGGTGACCCGGGAGAAACTCAGATTAACCTGCTTAACCCTACAGGTTAGGCAATTTGAGCAGGTTACCTTAATAAAAAAATACAAAAAATTAGATGTCTAGGCTACTCTCTTGAAACCTCATATCTTTACCTCTTGTTCTTGGTGTTCCCTCCTTCCTTCAATCTTCATCTTTCTCTATGGTGTTCTCATCTCTATCTTCTATTGACCTTTGGCATTCTCATCTACAACTTTGCTATCTAGTTCTCTTGGCATTCTCATATGTGACTCAGCTATTAGGTTCCCTTCTCTTTTTGACGTTTGAAGGAAGAGGGGAAATGGAGTTTGAAGGAACTATGTAAGAGAGAATGAGTTGAAGGAAGAAGAGTGAGGGAAGGAAGAGATAAAGAGCAATGAAGAAAGAGAAAAATAAAGGGAGAGGAAGTGATAATGGTGACTTTTCAAGAGATGGCTTTTGAAGAAGGTGTCACACCCCAATACTAAGGGTGTAACCAGCGAGACTATGAGATAAGCTCACACTCCATAAGTCTTAATTAACTAAAAAATTAATTCAAGATAATGATATATAATTTATGTCTAAATTTAAAATTAGTAAAGTTTTAACCATTCTATAGAAATTTTGATCGAATCTCCCCTGTAATTAGGACTTGCTAAAATTTTTACAATAATAAAACCTATCAGCCTAGCCAAAAAGGAGCTTAGCTCCACACTAATAGATTTTCACAATAATAAAATAAGGCTAGGACCTAATTATGGTATATGTGGAGCATTAAGTTAACATTTTATAATACAAAATATATTTACATCAAAAGTAACTAACGCATGCTTCTATGATTCCAAAAAGCAATTGTGTCCCTTAGTGATCAGTAAGAGGTGTAGGGTCAATTTCAAAAGTAACAGAGCTGATTATTTTAATAAATTTATAATTGATTCATTGATTTGCTTTCCATTATTTCCTTCAACTGTAAATTGGGAGGCTACTCATAGGAAAAATTTTATTTCATAACAGAGCTGCACATTAGAAAAAGTCAGATCTAACAAGTCATCAAAACTAAGCAAGATGGAATAAGATTTCTAAAATAGATATACTTGAAGAAGAAGTTGCAAATCCAGATCGAATGGAGAGAATATGAAGGGAAAAATCAAGGGCATGGGAGGCGTCTGAGAAAAAGATAAGTGCGCGTGCTTTTAAACACGCACAGATAAATGATATGTTTATTTCCAAAGCTCCCAAGCTTATGAGATTTCCCATGTGGAAGCAAAGAGCTGTATGTGTATAGGTGAAGAAGAAGAAGGATGGTGTAGAGATAGAAAGGGAAAGGCAAGGGCATGGGGAGCATAGGAAATAGAGATCGGCAAGTTTGTGTGTTTGGATCTCTTTCCCACCCTCCCTCGCCTATCACTTTTCCATTGAACTGGAGCCATATCTATCTTCTCTATCTTTTGAGTCGGCCACTTCCTTCTCCTTCCCCACTAATGTCCTTCTGTATTCCTCTTTGCCCTAGATCCAAGGTTATTTTTGGAATTTTGTTTCTTCCATTCTTCTCATTCATTTCATATTTTTTTAATTATTATTTCATTATTACTCCTTCCATCCCAAATCATAAGACAATTTTAACCAAAATTTTGTATACTAATAAATCTTATTAAATACACTTAATAATCTTATTTTCTTAAAAATAAAAATATAAACTTCTAAAATATTCTTAATTTAATAACGTAAAATCTATACTTAATTAGTATTAAATAGAGCGATAAAAAGTGTTTTATATTTTGAGATGATAGTTTTTATAAAAAGTATCTTATAATTTAGAACAGAAGGAATACTTCTTTACAAGTTTTTGTTAAGAACATTTTGGGTGGGTTTTTTTCAGCCTCTTTCTATTTTATCGCGCGTGAATATTTACTTATTGAAACTTGAAAGTAATATGTTCAAAGCACGGTTATAAAAAGCACAATATATAAGCACATCTTTTGACAACAATTCGAATCCGGATTCGCAACAGCTGTTAGAAGCTGACTCTTTCATTAAAGTTAAATCCAATGATCCAATCATCCAATGGGATTGGAGTGAGAGTCTGCCTCTTAAAAATAATGGTTACAAAAAATACAATAATTACAGCTTAATATATTAAAAATATTTTATATTTTTTAACATTCAATTCTTAAAAAAATATTTTATATTTTTAAAAGAAAGAATATAAAATTACATATAATATTATTAAATTTGTTAAATTCTCTAATAACCTTGTAAAAAAAGTTAAAAAATATTAAATTAAATAAAAAATTTATTAATTAAAATTTATAATAAGGTATTTTGAATATACTTTTATTTAGTTTTGGAGTAGATACAATAAGAAAAATTAGTGATTTAGTGAAAATGTTGCTTGCATTCCATCATAAGATTATAGGTTCGAATCTTCCTCCTGCACAAGGGAATCATTTTTTATTTTTCAGCCTTCAAAAATTACCTTCATACCCCTTAAAAAAATCTAGAAGATATATCAGATATTTTCTTTCCCTTCCTGATCATTTTTTGTGCGATCAAAAGGAAGCCAAAAGAGGGGGGGGGGACAGACCTGAACCCCATCATCATCTTCTCCCTTCGTCCTCTTCTTCCACCGCTCTTCCTCCGTCTCCATGTTGTCGTCGGCATGAGTGGATGCTGGAGCTTCATCCACGTTGTTGTTGCTGGAGGTTTGGGATGCGAGATCTCCTTCCTCCTCCCCAGTTTCATGCGGCCAGATTTTCTCCTTCTCTCTGTTCGAAGCCTCATTGATTGGGAGTAGGAGCTTCGATTCTCTTCCATCATCCCTCCTTGGCTATGCTTGTGAGTTGAATCCCACCTCTCCTTTCTTTCTCGCATCAAATTTGTGTGTGTGTTTCTGTGATTTAGTTGGCTGAAATTCTGATTTTCCTTTCTATGTTTCTGTCACGTTGCTACATAGGAGCGTGGGTGCAAGAGCTCCATTGTTTTCTCCTGCGGGATATTGATTGGGTTAGCTTAAACTTTACACACACACACACACACACACACATTTATTTGCTTGTTGCTTAGGTGAGTAGTTGGGTTAAAGGGCTTTGATTTCATTTCTTTCTTTTCTCACGTGCTGTGATGATTGGGAGTGGGAGCTTGGAGTTTCTATTTCTTTGTGTTTATGGGTATTTAGAGAGGAAAGGAAATTTTGGAAAATTTGTTTCTTATTTACGTATTGAAGAAGGAGATGCTTAAATATGTGTATTTTCGTTTTGTAAATTTGTTAGACTTTGCAAGAAGTGTGAACTGACTTAGGTGTTGCACATTTGTGAATTTGGATTGGATGTTGTGAAAAAAATTAAACTATGGAGTTAATGTGAGACTAGCTGAAATTTTGGAAGATGTTGTGAAAAAAATTAAACTATGGAGTTAATGTGAGAGTAGCTGAAATTTTGGAAGTTAATAATTTATAAACTATGGTGTCTCATAGCTTATTTTTTGAATACGTATAAGGTGTTTGATAAAAGTATTGATAGAAAACTTTTAGTGCAGATTGATTGAATTTACATCTTTTAACCAGGAAATGAAGTTGTCTCTGTATAATCCTTGGAACTATGGTTAAGAGTTGAAGTGTGAAAAGATTTAGTTGTATATTTTAGAAAAGGTGGAGACATGCTTACGTATAATTAATGAGTTGGTTAGAAAAAGTATTTGTGTAAAGAAATAATGGAATTGGAGAAATTTTGGGATGTAAATTATGGTGTCTTGGAACTTTAATTTATTGTAGGGATTAGTTTTGTGTTAATATTGGGGAAGAGTTTATTTAACTTGTAGATAGTCTATTAAAATGCTATTATGTATTTTATAGGGTGTATGGAGGAAGAGAAAACTTGATAGAAGCTGTAAGAAGTAAATTTTAAAATTTGGGAGCATTTCAGGTAAGTGAATAGTGTCCCAATAGCTTGTTAGCACAATTTATTTTACAAAAAAAAATTCATTGAGTATATATATTTATTTATGTTTATATTTATAATGTTATGATATTCATTCAATTTTTATATTGATTATTATAAGTGAAAATTTTCATTATATCAATTTTGGAGAAATAGTTGAAATTATGTTTCAAATTAATGTCATGAGAATTACTTTTGCAAATAATATTTTAGTATTCGCTATGCCCTTTAAATTTAATTATTAGTTTTGATAAGGTAGATTTTATCAAGTCAAGTTATTTGAGTTATATTACCTTCCTATTGATATTTTAAGATTAGTCTAAAATAAGGATTTTATTTGATCATATTTATGTTTCCATACATTGATTGTAGACATTCATGCGCTGAATAGACAAGGCCTTTAAGGCATCCTTCATGAGAACTTGTGTCAAGAAAGTTTTATGTTAAACAATATTCTTCTGTGAATTTCAATATTTGGAAAATGATATGGTATTTCAACGATACTTTGATTTCATGCATGTTTGAAAATATTTTGATAGGATTGAATACAAAACGCTGGTTGCTAATAGTAGTCCTATTAGCCCTTGGTGTACCATGATTAAATTCTAGCTAGTTTAGTATTCATGAGTGTCGCCTTAACGTTTGTTTCATGGGCCTTATGCTTGTACTTGTTTCATGGCTTTTGTCGTGCTTGTTTCATGACACTCATCATGCTTGTTATTCTTGGCCTCCTGCCATACTTGTTTCGTGGCTTCCAGCCATGCTTGTTAGTTATTTATCTTCGTAGACTGTGTGTGCAATTTTGTTGGTTGCTTATTCTCGTGGACTTTGTGTTCACACTTGTCAATCGTTTTGACTTAGTCCTGTTAAAAAAAATTAGTTTTGAAGCTTATCATTTATTTAAAATGATATTAGTTAAATGAATTGTATTTTCTTCATGTATAGACTTTGAAGAATTTACATATTTTTTTTTGAAAAATATGTTGTAATATGAAAGCGAAATTTTTAACGCTATGTCATCATTACTTGGATTAATACATATATAATTCATATATTTATATAAAATCATGTGGCCTATGAGGTATGAGTTTCTAATTTGTTTTCAAATAAATATTTTTTTTAAATTCTTGATTATGTCATTAATGCATATTTTCTTTAATTCCTTTAATTTTACATTGTGACGTTATTCACTGAAAAATATTTTGGCCTCAGGTAATAGTGGGACTTGAATCTTCTATTGATCATTGAGGGAATTTATTGCTAAACTAGAGTAGAAGAATTTCTTTGCACAAATCTCAACTTGATTTTAATGTGAGTTTATGTATTATTTTTATAATTTGCTTTATGTGCTTCACATTAACTATAGATAGAATCTTGAATTGTAATTTATGTTGTCTATTTGTTATGGAGAAATTGATGCTTAGTATTAATGATCTGGTTCTGTAAATGGTTGTTGTGGAGATTTTGGGAGGATCTATTAATAAGGGAGATTCTGTTGAAATTTCTATAAAAAGGTGGGATTAATTTGTTTAGAAGAAAGTGTTGCAATGATTTCTAATCATATCTCAATTTCAATTGCATTAAGATATTAAATTAGAATTTTTTTCCTTTGATAAAGGCTTAAGGATGTATGTTTTTGCATATATCTTGTGCCAATCACATCTACTTTTTTCAGGGTGTGACGAATTCTATTTAACAATAATGCACATATAATAGTGATTGATTCATTGAATATTTATATAATTATTTAACTCATATACTTATTAATAATAGAAATTGTAATTAAATTACATTGTAATATTAACAATTAACAATTTAATCTATATAAAAAATGAATATATATAAGTATAATTTATTACATAAAAGAAAAAATGTATTTATGTTGCCTTAAAAGTTGTATCTCCAACGAGTTATTATGCGAAGCAATTTATTTTGTATAGCTATAATTAAAATGTTGTCGCGGCTAAAAACATTCAACGGTGATTTTTGTCACTGCTGGAAGTCAATTTTTTTATAGTGTACCATATACAAGTGAGGAGGATTTTAAGATAATTATATAGTTTTTTATTCAAAAAAACACTTGCACTTGCGGTAGGCTGCCATCAAAATATTGAATGGTTATATATATATATATGTATATATATATATATATGTAGTTTCCATTTCTGGGTTATAATGTCAATGCTCAAATCATCTTTTGATGTAGCTCTAGCATTTCTCTCTTTGCATACCATAGTTGTTTTTTCAATTCTAGGAAAATTTTAAAACAAAAACTTTGAATTTTTGTCATAATGGAATACTTGATTCCTATGGCCGCACTAATAATAAAATTCATTGTATAAGATTACACACACATATTAATATATAGGCGATCCATTATATTAGACCTCAGCTTGAATAAATTTTTATTTCAAGAATAAGGAGAGGGTGTTCGTTTTTCATGTGAACCATTTATATCAATTTTTAGTTATCCATATTTTATTCTAATTTTTAATTGATCGGTGTTTTTTAAGATGTCAAATTTAATTGAATTGTGTCGTGACAGCTTATCCATATTTAAGGAGGAAGTACTGTTCAAGTTTAAAACTTGAATATCTTATTAAACGGGTGAGAATGTAAGATCAAGGCGAGCTTTAATGTTTTAAAAAATTAAACCAATATTTTTTAATGTTTTTTAAAAAGTGTTTCCAGGTTAAAACAATATTCCTAGACTTACATTTTGTATTATACAATGTTTTGAAGTTTTGGAAAGTTTCTAAAATGATTTGAATTTTTTTTTTACCACCGATTTCAAGTTGAATTGAAGTTAATCAGATGGATATTGAAAGAAATAAGCATAGTTAAAGAAAGAGTATTCCAGAAAGGCACAACAAAAAAAGAAAATGTGTAAATTGTACCGTTTGTATTCAATCACCGCATGAAGGTTTACATAGAATAAAATGAGATATACTAATAAATATCAAATAAATCTATAATAATTATAATGAATTAAATGTGATTGATCAACCTAAACAGAATAGGAAATTACAATAAATGGAAATCATAGATCAATTATCATCAAATCACATTCAACACTATACCCTCCCTCAGGCTCAACATACCATCATGCTTTATTTGAATGGGGAGAAAACATAAGAGGAAAGTCAATATGGGAAGAAAATAGCAGAGGAAACAACTTTTTCCCTATTTGGATGAGAAAGAAAATGTGGAAGGAAGAAAAGGTGAAGAAAATGGGATGTGAGACCCACCATATTTTCTCTCCACAAATGGAGAGATTTTAGGAGGAAAATGTTTATTTTACATTTACTATTCTACTTCTTTGCACATGAGATTTTACTTCATCATCTTCTACCCCCTATTTTTTACCGCAGGACATCAAGGCTTTGATTCACATCATATGTGCTACAATAATTTGCTTGCTACACCACAATAAGTGACAATAATTATTATAAAAATAATTTAACGCTGATTCACATAATTTTTATGATTATAAAAGTCTTTGACTTAAATAGTAGTGACCTCTCATTGATCTGTTTTAGCATTGTGCATGTTTCCATCTTCTCTGCAAATTGCATTTTTTTTATAAATGTGTGACTTTCATATTTTTATGATATTATGTATATATAATTTATTTGTTATGTTATAGTTCCATATGCTTGCTGTGGAACTCAAGACTATAGGTAAAAGCAAAATGCTCTAACCAAGAAACCAAAAGCTGAATTGAAATTTATTTATTTTTTATTATATTTAAATTTAAAAAATTATCCACTTTTAATTTTGCAAATAGAAAATGACATATTTTTACTAAATTATTTGGTTTTAAAATATAATAACATGAAAGTAATTTCTACCAACTAAGTTGATTTTAAATTATTTTGATGATGTTAATTTTTATATAATGTTTGCTTTCAATATATTTTTGTACATATTAAACATATAAATTACAATATAAAGGCATTATAGTCATTGTGATATTTGCTCATTTTTTTCCTCCCTATTTTTTTTTGTCTATCCAAATATAAAGAGTGATAATATTTTTTTTAGTTTTCTCTGCTTTCTATTTTCTTTCCTCTCATTTTCTTTCTTCGTAACTTTTCTTTCCATCCAAATGGAAGCCTAAGTTTGAAATAACACTTGGTAGTAATAGCAACAATAGTAAAAACAAACTTCAACCCTTTGTATGACAACGGCTTCAAAGAAAAACAAATATAATTATAAACCCAAGGTGGTTTTCATATATATATATATATATATATATCCATTAATGAAAAATCATCGCTATAACAAAAACTTGAATGAGATGAATCGGTTAGCAGAAAATTTGAGAGTGATTCTCAAGTTAATTTCTACTATTTGAATGGCTTTTAACCTTAGTCGAACATATTGTTGGATTTGTTGATGATCAAGTTATTCGACTTGGGCTGGCCCAAAAAAAAAAAAATTATTCGACTTGGGAATCTATAGAAATTGGAAAAGTTTTTTATATTATGTCGTTGTAGTTAGGCTGTCCATATTGAATGAATGGTGAATATCTATTTTGAATAGTGTATATTTATCTTATTTTTATTTTTAATTTTGAAAGAAATTTAAGATTTTGATCAACTCCATCGAAATGCGTCTCCATTTTTATCAATTTTAATTCCTGATAGTTGGATCAAATTTTAAAAGTTCATATCGATCCTAAAAATGTAAACTTCCATAGATTACTACCGTTAACTATAAAATTTTGCCAAATTTTTATTTCCGTTTCAGATCATCATGGGTGTCAACATTTTATCATTCCAAAATGTAGGGTTTTTGAACAATATATTTCGAGATTAATCCGCTTTTGGAATATATAGTAAGTACTTAGGCAATTAAGAGTCTCTCATATTTGGATCCAATAATTTAAATTGTTTTGTTTTCTAATTTTCATAAATTTTAATCAAACATCTTTCTTGCTGGTGATAAATCTTCACCATTATTTTGCTATCTAAGAGGACATTATATGTATCAACTATTTTCCTCCTAGCTGCTTATACAATCTAACTGAATATACTTAATAATTCTCTTAATAAATTTGCAACATTAAGATAGAATATAGGGAGAATAATAGTTAGGTCCCAAGAGAATGAATTAATGATAGTTAGGTCCTCAATAAAATTTTCTATAAAATGAATTATAATATAATTCAAATAGTTCACAAACAGAAATTTCCATTATAATCTCAAAATTATATTTCATATTTAAATACTTATTTCAAATTGAAACCTCTAAATTTGTAATAATTTGGATTGATATTTTCAACTTACTTTTCAAAAAAAATTGTTGGGGACTTATTAACTGGTATTAATTCAGCATTTTCAGACCTAATTGTCATTCTCTCTAGAATATACGCACCACAAGTTCAATAAAAAGGCAAGTAGTTGCAAATGATTTGGAAGTGAAGATTGGAAATCAGATCTTACCACAAGTTCGTGGTAAAGTTTAGGTATATGGGATCAATTGTATAAAATGATGATGAAATTGAATAGAGATGGGAGACAGAATAGAAACTGGTGGTAAAATAGAGAAAGAGGCATTCATAGTTGTTTGTGATCGAAAAATTCCTCATAAATTTAAAGGTCAAACTACTGTAAGACCAACATTATAGAATAGTAAATCCTAGGATTTATTAAAGGGCAACAAGAACAAAATAGTTAGGGTAACAGAGATGATGATGCTGAGAAAGATATATAAAAGTTATACAAAAAATATAAGATTCATAACGACCATGTGTATGAAAGAGTTAATTGGTGTGGCATCCATTAAAAAGATGGTTAACATGTACAAAGAGTATCAATGTTGATGCCTATTAAGCGTGACCTTTTTGTGGATGATATAAATCTCATGAGTGGATGATTGCTAAGAGAGAATGACAGGTTGGTCCCAAAACACTAAATTAATGACAGCTAGGTCCTTGATAACATTTTTTTACAAAATGAACAGTAAATATCAATTCAAACAATTATAAATAAAATTTTCTGTTGTTATCTAAAAGTTACATTTAATACTTATTTTCAATTAAAACTCCTAAAATTTGTAATTATGTGGTTGATTTTTTCAACTAATTTTTTTTAAAAAAATTGTCGAAGACTTAATTGTTATTAATTCAATATTTTGGGACTTAACTGTCACTCTCCCTATTAAAAAGCCTATATAGTTAAGCTCAGCCCTAACCCTCGAGCTTTCAAGCTAGCCTGAGTACCTGAATTGTCCAATATTATTTTATTTTTTATCTAATTTCAATTTTTATTTTAAAAAATTAACATTTTCAATTTTTATCTTATTTTAATATTATTTTATTGATAATAAAAAAGAATTCAAGTATTTAGGTATCATTTGGATTTGGGCTTAGCTTGAAATTTCTTGAATTTATTTGGACAGCTCGAATAAGTCCTCAAGTGAAACTTGTTTTTTTTTAATAAACTACTAAGCCTAGCCTCAAGATTATTTAGACTTATTTAATTTGGCCTAAATTACAGCCTCTACAAGCAAATGGCATGTAGGTGCTCTTGGGGACCAATCAATGAAACAAAACCTTCTAAATCTCAAACGTGGTGATGATGGTCCGAGGGTGTTCTGTTGATTTAGTTGGGCTTATATATCTTTGATTTCCTTTCAACTATTAGATGAGCTAAAATTTAAGCTACTTTAGTGGGACTTTAATATCTTTGATTTACCAAACAATTATCATTTAATCACTATCAATTCGACCATGGTTCAACTTTATGCTGTTATCGAATTGTAGAATACTACCTCAACCAATTCAATAATTGGTTTGATATTTTTGAGAGAAAAAAAACATATCAAAGCAATTATTAACTAGTGAGTGTAATTTGATCAAACCAATCATGTTATGACTACACACACACACACACACACATATGGATTCCATCAAACCAAACTATTATATAAACCATTTTTAAAAATTATTTTTTGAAATAACAAAATGAAAATATGTTTGATTATGTTAATTTGAAAATAATTTTAGAGTTAAAAATAATTGATAATGGTAGTCTTTGGTAGTTAATAGTGATGACTTGTGATAGTGGTTCGCCATAGTTAAAGGTAATTTACAATAATCAAATGTAATGTTCTTTGAAAACAAAGACAATGAAGATGTTTCCATTTTTTTATTTTTAAAATAAAAATGAGAATTGTATGGTAAACCTTTAAATTCAAAATACTTACCTAAACATGTTTTTTTATTTTTGAAAATAAAAAACATTTTTGAAAACAAAAATAAACACCTCTTAATTTTGAGAATTTCACAAATCCACACTTCTAGATTGAATAGTCTAGCTTGATCAAGACATTAATTGACAAAAATCTCCCTCGTTAGTGAAATGTAGAATGTGATAACCACACAATTCCGCAATCATACACATCATCGACCAAAATCTAAAGGAAATACATCATTTACTTTAACTTTGCATTGTATTAAGGATAAAAAGAATATCTTTTAAAGTTTTCCTTATATTAAGGACTCAAGAGAGTAGTTTAATTTCTTGTTCTGTTTCAATAACCCTTTTCACATGTATTGTAATTATCGTATGTAATTGCAGATTGTATCTTCAGGGAGAATATCAATGAAGGACCCATAAAAGAATTAAGGGAAAATCAAGAGAATTATTTGCAGATAAGGACCCATTCCAGAGAGGGAAAAAAGAAAAAGGCCTCTATTATCATTTTAACAACGAACAATTCTTTATTGACCCTTGTATGTAAATAATTCTTTTGAGAGGTCCTTGGATGTAATTCTTCCAATAATTTAATATTTGACAAGGACCATAAACAGCTAAACTGATTAGATTCTTGTTAAAATAATAATTTTACTTGTTCATTTGAAAATGTTTACTTATTAGAAATCCTTATCAGATACTATTAAATTCTTTTAGAGGTCCTTTATTGATATTCTTTTTTTTTTAATTTCTACTAGGGTTTTCTATTGTTTTATTTGTATAAATTGACCCACAGTTATTAAAAGGAACGGGCATTACCAAGTTTTATCAACATTGCCCCTTGATATTTTTTCCTTCTCGAGCTTTCTCTCCCTGAACTGTACTTCTACAAAAGAATTTTTCCCCTACTAATCACTTCCCAGAATAAAATAAATGTGTTGGTTTTTACCTAAACTACCCCTCCTATTAATCATTTAAAACACCAGAATCTCAAACAGATATGTGAGAGACAAAGAAGATTAAGGTATATTTAGGATCAAAACAATTCTTCCAATAAGTTTCTATATGTGGATACTTTATATCAAGTTTGAGGTGAGCTGCAATTGTATGTACGTGGCCTAAGAATAATTTGGTAATTTATCTTTTAGATGATATCTGATTCATTTGGATAGAGAGATTTCAGGACTCCTGTTATAGCTAGAAAAACTAATAAACAACTTCAATAAACTAACTTATTTATGATCCGTGAGAAGTATAACTTCCTCTAAATTTGACATTTCATAGACATATAGGGAAGCAGCCTCCATATTGTAAAGTACAAAAGCTTGATATATGTTAATTTCTTTAACATGAAACCAAACAGTTAACTTGAGAAGAAAATTGGGGATATAATATTAACCTTTTCAGTTTGTGGGAACCAAGAATCATATCAAATGGGATAAAATACACATACAGAATTTTTTAAAGCTGGTTGCGACTCTTTGAGTTCGACGTTTATTTGCGACATTCCTTGTTATTTTATAAAACTTTTTGTTTTTAATGCATCAACATTTGGATGCTAATTAATAATCGAACCAATTAAACTAATTATTTCCCTATTTCATTTTTCAATTCCTTTGAAAATTACATGGATATTTAGTCATGTGAGCTTTTTAACTCCAGTAATTTATTGGAGGAGATTAACTTACAGGGAAAAATATTGGCTCTATTTTCACTAAAAAAAAATATTGGTTCTATAAATGATGTGCTGGAATCAACTTTCTTTTTGTTAAAATAAAATTTTTTTCCTACAAAGTAAAAATATTTTTAAAAATTTTTAAGCTATAATCATATTGTAATTATTTCTGTCAAAAAATAGTGCAAAAATCATAAAAAAAAGAATAATTGGTCATATAAAAGCATGATGAAGGGATATGGACACAGATCCACCAAAAAAAAATTCAGTTTAATAAATAACAACATTTGTGTTATTGTCCATATCGCTATTACATTTTGTAGCTAATTTTACCATGTTTTATTCTTGGTCACTCATTATTCACCCCTTTTATTTTATATTTGAGAATGTTTTATCAACATTTAAAAGGCCAAGGCAGTTGTTGATAAAACTAATGGTGTCAATGTTAAATGACTGAAAAAACATTTTATAAATTAAGAGACCAAAATGAAGATTTGTGTAAAGTCAAAGAACTAAAAAGGTTAACTTTGGCCTTTAAAAAATTGTCATTATTGTGACACTAATAGGAAATTTAATGATGGTAGAATTAAAAAGATTTAAAAGAATTTAGGGAGAATTGCATTCGTAGACATGTCAAAAGAATTATTTACAGATAAGGACCAACAATAAATTATCATTCAGGAAACAAGTCTCTATTACCATTTTAATAACAAACAATTATGTATTAGTCTCTAATAATTCTCCCGGGAGGTCCTTGGATGTGATTCTCTCAAGAATTTAATATCTAATGTTTAATTATTAAATTCTTTTAGGGTTCCATCATTGATATTATATTCTCCTTTTTTTAATATTAATTAGGAATTTCTATTCTTGTTGTATTTGTACATATTGACCGACAATTGTTAAAAGGAACAGACATGAACAGACATTACCAAGTTTTATCAATATTGCCCCTTGATTTTTTCTTTCTTTCTTGAGCTTTCTCTCCCTGAACTGTACTTCTACAAAAGAATTTCGACCCCACTAATCACTTCCCAGCATAACAAAATAAGATTAGATTACCCACATCGCTAAATTAAGTTTAAACAAGTGTGACAACCATACAGGCTTGCATGTGTGTGTTGTTAAATTGGTTCTCCCCTCATTTTTGGGGATCATGGAAACACATACACTTATACGCGTTCAAAATATTATTTTCAAATCATTGACTAATTTTTCAAGTAAAAGAACATCCATGCCAACATGTCATGCATATATTAGAAATTCTTGTTAGATATTATTAAATTCTTTTAGAGGTCCTTCATTGATATTCTTCTTCTTTTTGTTTTAATTTCTACTAGGGTTACTATTCTTGTTTTATTTGTATAAATTGACCCGACATTTCCAATGTTACCAACCTGCCCCTTGATAGTTTTTTTTTCTTCATGATATATTTTTCTTCATGAGCTTTCTCTCCCTGAACTGCACTTTCACAAAAGAATACGCCCCCCACTAATCACTTCCGAGCATAAAAAAGTAGGATTTGATTACCCACATCGCTAAATTAACTTTAAACAGGTGCGACAACCATACAGGCATGCATGTGTATATTGTTAAACTGGTTTTCCCCTCATTTTTGTGGATCATGGAAACACATACACTTATACGCGTTTAAAATATTATTTTCAAATCATTAACTAATTTTTTAAGTAAAGGAACATCCATGCCAGCACATCATGATTATATTAGAAATCCTTGTCAGATATTATTAAATTCTTTTAGAGGTCCTTCGTTGATATTCTTCTTCTTCTTTTTTTTTAAAATTTCTACTAGGGTTTCCTATTGTTGTTTTATTTGTATAAATGGACCCGACATTACCAATTTTACCGACTTGCCCCTTGATATTTTTTCTTCTTGTGCTTCCTCTCCCTGAACGGAACTTCTACAAAAGAGTTTACCCCCACTGATCACATCCCATCATTAAATAAAAGAACATTCATGCCAACACATCTCTTACATAGTTGGAGCTAAGTACTTCTCTAGCCTAATTTTTGTGAAGAAAATTACTTCTTGCATAATTATAATCAATATATTAGAGTCAAAGAACCTTTCACATTACTAAATATCCGTATTCGATAACAATTTTTTTTCCAAGTTTTTCACGTTTCCATGAAGATGCAATCGTTAACAAATTTGAAAGAGAACTTCGCATATAAATTCAAAGGTTGATGAGTCATTTCCATTTGTTTGGTGTCAAATCGGTCCCCCAGAGGAATATCGTTCACATTAAGCACAACGGAAATGGATTCTGTTGAGAATCTATGAATTTTATGGAAGAGATAAGAGTTTATCTTTTTATAAAAAAATAAAATACAAAAATATTAAAAAAAATTCATTGAAATTCATGAATCTCAATTTTTTAGAGAATTTATTCCCAACCAAGAAAATTACAAAAAGGAAAAAAAAGAGTGGGGAAACAGAAAAGAAATATGGAGCCATCTCCACGAGGGAAATATGTAGATTCTATATTAGTTGATTATATTCCTCAAGACAAAAGGTCCCATCGCCGTCCATGTAATAGCCTTTGTTGTGTATTTGTCCTTTTAGCAAATTACAATGCATGACATGTCCAATTCGATGAAAATCGCGAGTGGTCCTTAAATTTCTCATCAATGTATCTCTTGTTTTCTCATGCATGCGTACGTGGAGGTTACTGATGATTGCACATCTTACTGATAACTACGTATAGATTTTGAATTATATTTGGTTCAATTTGTTAATATTTTTTACCTATTTAATCAATATTTATATATTTTCTCCTATCACTTAGAAAGGAATTTTGATGCAAAATCAACTTAGATTCTTCCTTTTTTTATTTTGCACGAAAAAAATAACAAGTTAAAACTAAAGAAAGAAAAAGATAATACATAATTATCTAAGGAAAAGAAGGAAGTGGTAAATATCATGCGTGTGTATATTAGAGAGTTGCAATTGGTGAGAGAGCAAGCATGCAGTTTAATTAGAGAACGTTAAGTACAATGAACGAACATACATGCAAGAGATGTTGATAAGATGAAGAACCACACCTTGTGGTTTCCATTGAATTGGGCCACTTTTATTAGCTAAAATACGATGGATATTTAATTTTCATGTGATAAATAAATGTTTTTGGAGGCTCACCAAAATAAATAAATCCTTTTTTGAAAAGGAATATCCAAACTGGACGGCTGAAACTTGGTAAAAGATGATGACAAAGTAATGGACCTCGTGCTTCGAGGACCACGGTTCATGGATTTCTTCATATTATCTCCTCTCTCTCGTTTACAATTTAGAATACAATTAAGAGCAGAATTACACATAAGTATAGTCAAATTTTTACGTAATTACCATATGCATGTGAGGAGGATTTTAAGATAATTACATAATTTTTTATTCGAAAAAAACACTTGTACTTGCGGTAGGCTGCCATCAAAATATTGAATGGTCATTATGAAATCTTCATCATTCTTTCGCTATCTAAGAGGACATTATATATATAACCTATTTTCCTCTAGCTATGCATACAATCTAACTGAATATACTTAATAATTCTCTTAATAAATTTGCAACATTAAGATAGAACATATGCACCCCAAATTCAACAAAAGGCAAGTAGTTACAAATAATTTGTTAAGTGAAAATTGGAAATCAGATCTTACCATAAGTACGTGGCAAAGTTTAGGTATATGGGATCAATTGTATAAAATGATCGATGATGAAATTGAATAGAGGAGTTAGACATAGAACACAAACAGGATAGATAAAATAGAGAAAGAGGCATTCATAGTTATTTGTGATCGAAAAATTCTTAATAAATTTAAAAGGAAGTGTATATCAAACTACTGTAAGACCAATGTTATAGGATAGTGAATGCTAGGATTTATTAAAGGGACAGCAAGAACAAAGTAGTTATGGTAATAGAGATGAGGATGCTGAGAAAGATGCATCATTATACAAAAAATATAAGATTCATAATGACCATGTGCATGAAAGAGTTATTTGGTGTGGCATAGATTAAGAAGATGGTTAAATATTGTTCAAGGTGGTTTAAACATGTACAAAGAATATCAATGTTGATGCCTATTAAACGTGACCTTTTTGGTGGATGATATAAATCTCAAGAGTGGATTATTAATAGGGGATAATGACAGTTTGGTCCCAAAATACTGAATTAATAATAGTTAAGTCTTTGACAAAATTTTCCACAAAATGAATTGTAAATATTAATTCAAACAATTACAAATAAAATATTTTGTTATAATCTAAGAGTTACATCTAATATTTAAATATTTATACACACCAAAATTAATAGACACCAAAAGTGTATGGGTTGCAATTGTAACTAATGGCAAATCAAGGTCGATCGCACATAGAATCAAATAAATTAGCAAATAGACATTAAATTCCAAATTTCATTCACATTAACCAAGCAAATTGTAGTTGTGAATAGTTCAATTTAAAAATAAAAATGTAAAGTAGGCAACTAAGATTTTGAAGTACTCTAAAGTCAAGAAATGATTAGAAAAGCACCCTAGAGCACTAATCCCTCATGTGCTCCGATCTATTGGTGTTAACTTACTAATTATATTAATTTTAATTTCAGTTTTAAGGTTGGAACACTATAATTAATCTCAAATATCTTCAAATTACCTAAAATTCCACTTAATTCTGACTCAATAATTTCTTGCCAAAATTATATTACGAGCATCAAGTTCAAATCCCTTCTAACCACTTAGGTCCTTTAGGTACATTTCTATCTTAGAGGCAAATTAATTATAGTTAATCCTAAGTATTTAATTCCAATGGTCCAAATAGATATTCCTTTCCCAAATTCATTCTATTCCTCTAAACAATCACTTCATGGTGGCTAATCATCAAGGAACACAAAGATAAATTGGAATTAAAACATAAAGCATCCATTTATCACAAAGTAATCAGTAAATCAAGACCAGAGCAAATGAGTTCATAGGACTCTAGAGTATTAAGGTTCATCCACACATAGCTAAATATAGTTTCAAAACAGCAGAATAATGGGTCAAAGTCAAAGAAAGAGAAAAGTGAAGGAAAACTCAATGAAAATGTGGTTGTGATGAGTAGTTTTGCTCCCAATATCCAAAATCGCCCAAAGCTCTTCAAAATCACCTCTGGACCTTTAAAGAACATAAAAAATGAAGCCTCTTTCAAAAAACCCTAGCTTTTTTCTTTTATCAAGCAGAAAATTGAATATGTGTGTGCTAGTGTGAAATTCATTATAGTGCCTGCTATAGCAAGCTTTATTTCTAGTTCAGAATTTGCTTTATAACACTGACCTGCTGTATTGATCGCGATGAGTAGTTTTGAAGGAAAATTCAATGAAAATGTGGTTGTGATGAGTAGTTTTGCTCCCCAAGCTCCAAAATTGCTGTAAGCTCTCCCAAATCACCTTTAGACCTTTGAAAACATAAAAAATGAAGTCTCCCTCAAAAAACCCTAGTTTTCCTCTTTCATTAGGTAGAAAAATTGAATATGTGCGTTTTGGTGTGAAATCCACTGTAGTGCCTGCTATAGCGAGCTCTATTTCTAGTTCAGAATTTGCTTTATGACACTGACCTGCTATATCGATTATTGTACCTAGTAACCATTAAAATCCAATTTCTTCATTAAATTCATCAAGCTTTTACCCCTCCACTTCTTCCAAGCTTTTACAAGGGTTCCTAAAATTAAACTAACTCAAAATATAAAAAGAAATTACTCTCAAATAAATCAAAGCATAATATTTACTAAACAAGCTAGCTACCACCAAAATAAACACTAAATATAAGACAATTATCCAAAAATAACTAAATAACTCTCTAATTAACTAATAAAACTCCTCAAAGTACATAAAATTATAGAGTCATCAAATACTTATTTGCAATTAAAACTCTTGAATTTGTAATTATATGGATAAATTTTTTCAACTAATTTTTCAAAAAAAACTTGTTGAAGACTTAACTGTCATTAATTTAGTGTTTTGTCAGCTAACTATCATTCTCCCTTATTGATAAAACACAATGGCATAATACAATTCATATAACCAACTCCACATAGTAAAATAAGACATATCATGTGTGATTGGACAATCAGCAAAGGTCTTTTCTGTAAATAACAATTTTTCCGGCAAAAAATTCTTTCATTGTCAAAATTCTTTACAATTTGGTAAATTCCCTATGCGTGCATGATAAACTAAGGGAGATACTGGGAAACTGAAGGACCACTCCTTGTAGTCTTCATAGAATAATGGCTAAATTATACATTACTCCCCTAAACTTTGAATCACGTACATATAAC
This sequence comes from Prosopis cineraria, assembly GCF_029017545.1. Classification (NCBI taxonomy): domain Eukaryota; kingdom Viridiplantae; phylum Streptophyta; class Magnoliopsida; order Fabales; family Fabaceae; genus Prosopis; species Prosopis cineraria. The sequence continues at coordinate 49,361 of NW_026555392.1, forward strand.
CTCTTTAATCTTTGAAACTTTACCATAAACCCCCCACAACTCTTATACTGATGCAGATAAATCTATATGATTAATTTTATACATTAATTATTTACATATAACTTAAAGTTTAGAGGGTTATTTGTATATCAATTAAAGTTTGGGGCCATAAATGCACACAAAAATAAAGTATCAGGGGGTATATAATTAATAACCAAGGGTTATTTGCATAAACCTAAAGGTCAATGAGGTTTATCATTAAGTTTTAAAAGTCAATGGGGTTATTTGTACATGGTTAAAAGTTTAGAGAATTTTGTGTAATTTAACCTATAATAATTGGTCAACATCGTACGCTTGTGCAATTTTTGCTGAAACAATTGAAAGTCAGTTAACAGCAAATGCATATCGTTTCCCCACACACACACACACACACACACACACACACGATTTTGGTATTGGTCACATGCAAATGGCATATATGCTTTAAATCAGTAAACAATAAATGGTTGTCGATTCAATTTGTTTTAATTATGACTACATATAAGGATTCGATCAAACCAAACTATTTTGTAAACCATTTTTTAAAATATTTTTTAAATGACAAAAAGAAAATATGTTTGATTATGTTAATTTAAAAATAATTTTATATTTCAAAAAAATAATTGATAATGGTGGTTGTTAGCGGTTAATCATGATGACCTATGATAGTGATTGGCCATAGTTAAGGTAATTTACAATAATTAAATGTAATGTACTTTAAAAATAAAAACAATGAAGATGTTTCCATTTTTTATTTTTAAAAATAAAAAATGATAATTTTATTGAAAACATTTAAATTCAAAATACTTACCTAAACATGTTTTCTATATTTAAAAATAAAAAAACATTTTTTGAAAACAAAAATCAAACACCCCGTAATTTTGCGAATTTCACAAATCCACACATCTAGATTTAATGGTTTAGCTTGATCAAGAGATTAGTTGACAAAATATCCCTCGTTGGTGGGAAGTTAATGTAGAATGCGATAACCACACAATTACGCAATCATACACATCATCGATCAAAATCTAAAGGAATTAGTGAATTACTTTCACTTTGTATTGTATTGAGGATAAAAAAAATCTTTTAAAGTTTGCCATATATTAAGGACCTAAGAGAGTAGTTTAGTTTCTCCTTCCGTTTAGTTGACCCTTGTCACATGTATTGTAATCATTGTATTTAATTTTAGATTGTATCCTTAGGGAGAATATCAATGAAGGGCTGACAAAAGAATTTAGGGAGAATTGCATCCAAAGAGCTTTCAAGAGAATTATTCATAGATGAGGATTAACAAGAAATTACCATTCGGAAAAAAAAAAATCTCTATTACCAATTTAATAACAAACAATTATATAATAGTCTTTATCTGTGAATAATTCTCTTAGGAAGTCCTTAGGTGTGATTCTCCCAAGAATTTAATATCTGCCAAGAACCCTAGAGATTTAGACTAATTGGATACTTGTTAAAACAATAATTTTACTTATAAGAAATCCTTATCAGATGTTATTAAATTCTTTTAGGGGTCCTTCGTTGATATTCTCCTTTTTTTAATATCTATTAGGATTTCCTATTATTGTTCTATTTGTATATATTGACCAACAATTATTAAAAGGAATGGACATTACCAAGTTTTATCAACATTGCCACTTGATATTTTTCTCCTTCTGCTTGATATTTTTTTCTTCTTGAGCTTTCTCTCTTGAACTGTACTTCTACAACAGAATTTTTCACCCACTAATCACTTCGCAGCATAAAAAAATAAGATTAGATTACCCAGATCACTAAATTAAGTTCAAACAGGTGTGACAACCATGCGGGCATGCGAGCATTGCATGTGTGTGTGTGTGTGTGTTATTAAACTGGTTTCCCCCTCATTTTTGGTGATCATGGAAACACATACACCTATACGAGTTTAAACTATTATTTTCAAATCATTAACTAATTTTTTTAGTAAAAGAACATTCATGCCAACACATCATGCATATAGTTGGAGCTAAGTACTTCTTTCCTAATTTTTTGAACAAAATTACTTCTTGCATAATTATAATCAATATTAGAGTAAAAGATCCTCTCACGTTGCTAAATATCCATATTCGATAATAATTTTTTTTTCCAAGGTTTACATGTTGCCATGAAGACGCAATCTTATCAACTTTGAAAGAGAACTTTGCATATAAATTCAAAGGTTGATGACTCATTTCCATTTGTCTGGGATCAAATCAGTCCCCCAGAAGAAAGTTGTTCACGTTAAGGACAAGGGGAGAAAGAGATAAGAGTTTATCTTTTTTATAAAAAATAATAAAATACAAACATATTTAAAAAGAACTTCATTGAAATTCATGAATCTCAATTTTTTAGAGAATTTGTTCCCAACCAAGAGAATTACAAAAAAAAAAGAAAAGAAAAAAAGAGTGGGGAAATAGAAAATAAATCTGGAGCCATCACCACGTGGGAAGTATGTATATTAAATATTCATTGATTATATGCCTCAAGGCAAAAGGTCCCATCGACGTCCATGTAATAGCCTTTGTTGCATATTGGTCCTTTTAGCAAATTACAATCGCGAGTGGTCCTCGTGCGTGCGTGCGTGGAGGTTACTGATGATAGCACATCTTACTGATAACTACGTATAGATTTTGAATTATATTTGGTTAAATTTGTTAATATTTTTTACCTATTTAATTAATATTTATATATTTTCCTCCTATCAATTATAAGATAAAAAGGAATTTTGATGCAAAATAAACTGAGGTTACGTTCTTCCTTTTTTTATTTTGCACGAAAAAAAATAAGAAGTTAAAAGTAAAGAAAGAAAAAGATAATACGTAATTATCTAAGGAAAAGAAAGGAAGCGGTAAATATCATGCGTGTGTGTATATTAGAGAGATGCAATTGGTGAGAGAGCAAGCATTCAGTTTAATTAGAGAACGTTAAGTACAATGAACGAACATTCATGCAAGATATGTTGATAAGATGAAGGACCACGCCTTGTGGTTTCCGTTGAATTGGGCCACTATTATTCGCTAAAACACGATGGATATTTAATTTGCATGTGATAAATAAATGTTTTTGGAGGCTCACCAAAATAAATAAATAAATAAATCCTTTCTTGAAAAGGAATATCCCAAACTGGACGGCTGAAACTTGGTAAAAATGAACGACAAAGCAATGGACCACGTGCTTTGAGGACCCCGGTTCATGGATTTCTTCATATTATCTCCTTTCTCTCGTTTACCATTTAGAATACAATTAAGAGCAGAATTACACATAAGTATAATCAAAATTTTCGGTAATTACCATATGCATATGAGGAGGATTTTAAGATAATTACATAATTTTTTAATTCGAAAAAACACTTGTACTTGCGGTTGGCTGCCATCAAAATATTGAATGGTTTTTTGTTTTTTATAGTCTCCATTTCTGGGTTATAATGTCAATGCTCAAATCATCGTTTGATGTAGCTCTAGCACTCCTCTCCTTGCATAGCATAGTTGTTTTTCCAATTCTATGTAAATTTAGATAGAAAAACTTTGAATTTTTGTCATAATTGAATGCTTGATTCTTATCGCCGCGCTAATAATAAAATTTATTGTATGAGATCACACACATATTAATTGTTGATATATGCGTGATCCATTAGACCTCAGTTTGAATGAATTTTTATTTCAAGAATAAGGAGGGGGTGTTCGTTTTTCATTGGAACCATCTAAATCAATTTTGAATTATCCATATTTTATTTAAATTTTTTATTGATTATTTTTGAAGAAGTCAAATTTAATTGAATTGTGTCCTGAGAGCTTATCAAGGTAAATGGATGCTTGATGACTTATATTTAAGGAGGAAGCTCTGTTCAAGTTTAAAACTTGTATATCTTACTAAACGAGTAAGAATGTAAGATCATGACGAGCTTTAATGTTTTGAAAAATTAAACCAATATTCCTGAATTTTTTTTTAAGGGTTTCCAAGTTAAAACAATATTCCTAGACTTACGTTTTGTATTATACGATGTTTTTGAAGTCTTGGAAAGTTTCTAAAATGATTTCAAGTTGAATTGAATTTAATCGGATGGACATTGAAAGAAATAAGCATAGTTAAAGAAAGAATATTCTACAAAGGCACAACAACGGAAGAAAATGTGTAAATTCAGCCGTTTTTATTAAATCACCTTGTGAGGGTTTATATAAATATCAAATCAATCTACAATTATTATAATAAATTAAATGTGATTGATCAACCTAAACAGAATAGGAAATTACAAGAAATGATCATAGATCAATTATAATCTAGTCACATTATTCAACACTGTACCCTCCCTTAAACTCAAGCCCCTTGAGGTGGAAATAACGCTTGTATTGTTTGATTTAAAAAATAAATTAGTTGGTTTGGTAGTGATAGCGACAATAGTAAAAACAAACAGCAATCCTTCGCATGATAGAGAGACTTCAAAGAGAGAAAATATGATTATAAACGCATGGTGATTCTCATATATAAGCATGAATAAAAAATTATCACTAAACAAAAGCTTGAAGTGATTTTTGAAGGAGGATGAATCGTTTAGCAGAAAACTTGAAAGTGATTCTCAAGTTAATTTCTGCTATTTGAATAGCTTTTCATCTTAGTCGAACAAATTGTTGGATTTGTTGATGATCAAATTATTCGACTTGGGAATCTACGGTAATTAGAAAAGTTTTGTTTATATGTTATGTCGTTGTAGTTAGTTGTCCATATTGAATGAATGGCTAATATCTATTTCGAATGGTGTATATTTATCTTATCTTTATTTTTAATTTTGAAATAAATTTAAGATTTTGATCATCTCCATCAAAATGCGTTTAATTCCTGGTAGTTGGATCCATTTTAAAAGTTCATATCGATCTTAAAAATTTATACTTTCATGGATTACTACGTTAACTATAAAATTTCGCCAAATTTTTATTTCCTTTTCAAATCATCCTGGGTGTCAAAATTTTATCAGCCCAAAATGTAGGGTGTTTGAACAATATATTTGGAGATTAATCCGTTTCTGGAATATCTAGTAAGTACTTAGGGAATTAAGAGTCTCTCATATTTGGCTCCAATAATTTAAATTGTTTTGTTTTCTAATTTTGATATTTTAATCAAACATCATTCTTGCTGGCGATAAATCCTCACCATTCTTTTGCTATAGGACACTATATATATCAACTATTTTCCTCCCAGCCACGTATACAATCTAATTAAATATACTTCATAATTCTCTGAATAAATTTGCAAGATTAAGACATCATATATGGACCCCACATTCAATAAAAAGCAGTGTTATGTGAGAACCGGACCAACTATTGAACTGGTTGAAGCACCAGTTTAGGGTTCAATGGTCAGACCAAGGTTGGACCAGATGCAATTAATTTAATATATTTAAATATTATAGAGAAGTTTAAATTAATTTCTTTTTTTTAAATTTCAAAATCATTGTTGATTTTTTTGAGATGGTGATCACACATATTTTAAGAAAAACAAGAACTAAATTTGTTTGAAAAGATATGTAAATGAATATTTGGATGAATATAAATGAAAGAGATGTTTACATGTAAATAAATAAGCTCAAAGAATCGGTTAAAAAAGAGATGAAATGGGTGTATTCTTGTTTTTGAGGTTGCTCATTAAGCATTTTTTTTCTCAGGCAAATTGAAACCAAATTAAAATGATATCATATGAAACAAAAAATATAGATAAATAGCTAAAAGAATGGAGATAAAAAAAATATGTTCATATATGAAAAAATAAGCCTAAGGAAGTAACAAAAAAAAATGAACAAAGACAAGGAGGCAAAAAAAAAAAAAAAGCAAACTTGTTGGAAGGATTGGCTAGTGTATGGGATCAATTGCCCCATCATTACTTGCTTTGATCTCCTCCGCCTTTTGGTGAAAGCATTTTCTCTTGTGTGGCGATGATTGAAGGTTTGGCACAATAATGATGAATGTTCGATATTCACCTTCCTCTTTGTTTTTTTTTCCCCATATCTTCCCGAATCTAGTTCTTCAATTATGAATATTTTGGCATGGTCTTATGCATTTTAAATACGTTGTGGGGGCTCTATATTTTTACACTTTGATTTAGTTTTGCTTCTTCATTTTTGCAATTTATTTGTCTGTCAATGACTAGTGGTATTTCTAATAAATTGGAAATGAGGAGTAGATGCGAGGAGGTTTTTTTTTGTGGGAAAATGAGCACTTTGGTTTTTTTTATATTTTAAATACACATATTTATTAAAATTATATTAGGATTGTATTTTCGTACCAAGAACATTTTACTAATTTTAATTCTGATTTCAATTCTGAGCACTTTCTGGAGGAAAATAGTTGGGTGGATAATTTTGTCTCCCAAGACAAAATTGGAAATCAGATCTTACCACAACTCCGTGGCAAAGTTTGGGTATATGGGATCAATTGTATAAAATGATGATGAAATTGAATAGAGATGTTAAACACAGAATACAGATTGGGTGGATAAAATAGAGAAAGAGGCATTCGTCCTTATTTTTTTATCAAAAAATTCTTAATAAATTTAAAAGGAAGATATATCAAACTACTGTAAGACCCATGTTGTAAGATAGCGAATGCTATGATTTATGAGGGACAACAAGAACAAAATAGTTAAGGCAACAAAGACAATAACGCTAAGGAAAATATATAGTTATACCAAAAGTATAAAATTCATATTGACCATATGCATGGAAGAGTTAATTGGGTGGGCATCAATTAAGAAGATGGTTAAACATTGTTTAAAATGGCATAAACATGTACAAAAAATTTCGATGTTGATGCCTATTAAACATGACCTTTTTGGTGCATGATATAAATCTCAAGAGTGAATTATTGATAAGGAAGAATGACAGTTAGGACCCAAAATACTGAATTAATGATAGTTAGATATTGGACAAAATTTTTTATAAAATGAATTGTAAGTATTAATTCAAATAGTTGTAAACAAAATTTTTTGTTATAATCTAAAAGTTACATTTAATACTTAAATACTTGTTTGTAATTAAAACTTCTGAATTTGTAATTATCTAAATTGATTTTTTCAACTAATTTTTCAAAAAAAATATTTTTCCAAGACATAACTGCTATTAATTCAGTATTCTGGGACCTAATCATCATTATCCCTTATTGATAAAACATAATAGCATAATACAATCCATATAATCAACCCCAACTAGTAAATTAAGACTTGTCATGTGTGATTGGACTATCATCATAGATCTTATATATAATCAACAATTTTCCCGGCACAAAATTCATTCATCTTCAAAATTCTTAAAAGTTGGTAAATTCCCCATGTATGCATGATAAAATAAGAGAGATATTGAGAAACAGAAGGACCACTCCCTGTAGTCTTCATAGAATAATTGCTTAACATCGTGCGGATGTGCAATTTTTGCTGAAACAATTGAAAATCAGTAAACAACAAAGGTTTGTTGTTTCCATATATGATTGTTGCATTGGTCACATGCAAATAGCATATATGTTTTAAATCAGTAAACAATAAATGCTTGTCCTTTCAATATATGATAGTCGAATTGGTCACATAAAAATACAGCGCGCAATACCAGCAGGCCAATCTTATTTGGGCTAAACTTAAAATCCCTGAACATATAAAAATATCTATATAACCAAGTCTAGTCCTAATCTCTTAAGCTTTTAGACTAGATCGAATATCCAAATTATTAAATATGGTTTTATTTTATTTTTATTTTTATATAATTTCAATTTTTATTTTTTAAAAATTAATATTTTCAATTTTTATCTTATTTTAATATTATTTTATTAATAATAAAAAAGGAATCCATGTATTTAGGCTAAGCTCATTCGGGTTTAAGCTTAGTCCAAATTTCCTTAGATTTATTCGGGCAGACTAGAATAAGCTTGGATAAAAGAAAATTTTCTAAACTTCCAAACCCAACCTTCAAATATTTTGGCTTTATTGGGCTTAGCTAAAATTACCGCTGCTACATACAAATGGCATATATGTTTTCAAAATGAAGGTGATTTCATGGACATCAATAAAGCAAAACCTTCTAAATCTCACGCGTGATGGTTGGTATTTCTTTTTAAGTTATACAAAATCACCTTAATTAGTTCAATTTTTTTTAACTGAACTTATGTTTCTTTGGTTTACCTTTTAACTATTAGATAAGCTAAAATTTAACCTACTTTAGTGGGACTTTAGTATCTTTGATTTGCAAACAATTATCATTTAATCACTATCGGACAATTCGACCATATTTCAACTTCATCCTATCATAGAATTGTAAAATAGTGCCTCAACCAATTCAATAACTAGTTTGTTGACATTTTTGGGGAAGAAAAACATATCAAGGCAATTATTAACTAGTAAGCGTAATTCGATCAAACCAAACATGATACGACTACATATATGGATTCGATTAAACCAAACTATTTTGCAAACCATTTTTCAAAAATTATTTTTTGAAATAACAAAGTAAAAATATTTGTGATTATGTTAATTTGAAAATAATTTTAGAATTAGAGAAATAACCAATAATGGTGGTCGCTAGTGGTTAATAGTGATGACCTATAGTAATGGTTGGCCATAGTTAAAGGTAATTTACAATAGTTAAATATAATTTAAAAAAATTAAAACGTTTTCATTTTTTATTTTTTTAAAAATGAGAATTGTATTGCAAAACATTTAAATTTAACATATTTACCGAAACATGTTCTTAATTTTAAAAAATAAAAATAGTTTTTGAAAACAGAAATCAAACAACCCTTAATTTTGCTAATTTCACAAATCCAAACTTCTAGATTGAATGGTCTAGCTTGATGAAGACATTAATTGACAAAAATCTTCCTCGTTGGTGGGAAATCAAGGTAGAATGCGATAACCACACAATTGCTCAATCACACACATCATCGATCAAAATCAAAAGGAAGTACATTAATTACTTTTACCTTGTCTTGTATTAATGATAAAAAAAAAATCTTTCAAAGTTTGCCTTATATTTAAGACTAAACAGAGTAGTTTAATTTCTCATTCTGTTTAGTTGACACTTTTCATATGTATTGTAATTACTGTATTTAATTATAGATTGTATCTTAAGGGAGAATATCAATGAAGGACCCATAAAAGAATTTAGGAAGAATTGCATTCAAGGACCTCCCAATAGAATTATTTACAAACAAGGACGAATAACAAGTTACCATTCAGGGGAAATAAATCTCTATTACCATTTTAACAACAAACAGTTTTATATTAATCCTTGACTGTGAATAATTTTCTTGAAAGATCTTTAAATGTAATTCTCCCAAGAAATTAATATCCAACAAGGACCCTAGATAGCTAGACTGATTGGATACTTGATAAAACAATAATATTATTTGTTAATTTGCTAATGTTTACTTATTAGAAATCCTTGTAAGATATTATTAAATTCTTTTGGGAGTCCTTCATTGATATTATCCCTTTTTTATATATATCTATAAGGGTTTCCTATTCTTGCTTTATCTATATAAATATATTAACCCACAATTATTAAAAGGAATGGACATTGCCAAGTTTTATTAGTATTGCCCCTTGATATTTTTTTCTTCTTCTGCTTGATATTTTTTTCTTCATGAGCTTTCTCTCCCTGAACTGTACTTTCACAAAAGAATTCCCCACCCCACCAATCACTTCCCAGCATAAAAAAGTAAGATTAGATTACCCACATCACAAAATTAAGTGTAAACAAGTGTGACAACCATAACAGGCAGGCATGCACGTGTGTGTTGTTAAACTGGTTTTCCCCTCATTTTTGGTGATCATGGAAACTCATACACTTATACACGTTTAAAATATTATTTTCAAGACTTAACTAATTTTTTTTTTTCAGAAAAGAACATTCATGCCAACACATCATGCATATATTAGAAATCCATGTCTAATATTATTAAATTCTTTTCGAGGTCCTTCGTTGATATTCTTCTTCTTTTTGTTTTAATTTCTACTAGGGTTTTCTATTGTTTTATTTGTATAAACTGACCCGACATTACCAATCTTACCAACTTGCCCCTTGATATTTTTTTTCTTCTGCTTCATATTTTTTTCTTCATGAGCTTTCTCTCCCTGATCTATACTTTTAGAGAAAAAATTTCCTCCCCACTAATCACTTCCCAGCATAAAAAAGTAAGATTAGATTACACACATCACTAAATTAAGTTTAAACAAGTGTGACAACCATACAGGCTGAATGTGTGTGTTGTTAAACTGGTTCTCCCCTCATTTTCGGGGATCATGGAAACACATACACTTATACGCGTTTAAAATATTATTTTCAAATCATTAACTAATTTTTTAAGTAAAGGAACATCCATGCCAGCACATCATGATTATATTAGAAATCCTTGTCAGATATTATTAAATTCTTTTAGAGGTCCTTCGTTGATATTCTTCTTCTTTTTGTTTTAATTTCTATTAGGGTTTCCTATTCTTGTTTTATTTGTATAAACTGACCTGACATTACCAATCTTACCAACTTGCCCTTTGATATCTTTTTTTTTCTTCTGCTTGATATTTTTCTTCATGAGCTTTCTCTCCCTGAACTATACTTTCACAAAAGAATTCCCCCCCACTAATCACTTCCCAGCAAAAAAAAAGGTAAGATTAGATTACCCACATCACTAAATTAAGTTTAAACAAGTGTGACAACCACACAGGCATGCATTTGTGTGTTGTTGAACTGGTTTTCCCCTCATTTTTAGTGATCATGGAAACACATGCACTTATACTCGTTTAAAATATTATTTTCAAAACATTACCGAATTGTTTCAGTAAAAGAACATTCATGCCAACACATCATGCATATATTAGAAATCCTTGTTTGATATTATTAGATTCTTTTAGAGGTTCTTTGTTGATCTTCTTCTTCCTTTTGTTTTAATTTCTACTAGGGTTTCCTATTCTTGTTTCATTTGTATAAACTGACCCGACATTACCAATTTTACCAACTTCCCCTTGATATTTTTTTTTTCTTCTGCTTCATATTTTTCTCTTCATGAGCTTTCTCTCCTTGAACTGTACTTTCACAAAAGAATTCCCCCCCCCCACTAATCACTTCCCAGCATAAAAAAGTAGGATTTGATTACCCACACCGCTAAATTAAGTTTAAACAAGTGTGACAGCCATAGAGGCAAGCATGTGTGTGTTGTGAACTGGTTTTCCCCTCATTTTTGGGGATCATGTAAGCAAATACACTTATACGCATTTAAAATATTATTTTCAAGACATTAACTAATTTTTCAAGTAAAAGAACATCCATGCTAGCACATCATGCTTATATTAGAAATCCTTATCAGATATTATTAAATTCTTTTAGAGGTCCTTCATTGATATTCTTCTTCTTGTTTTTTTAATTTCTACTAGGGTTTCCTATTGTTTTATTTTTATAAATTGACCTGACATTACCAATTTTACCAACTTGCCACTTGATTTTTTTTTTCCTTCTGCTTGATAATTTTTTCTTCTTGAGCTTTCCCTCCCTGAACTGTACTTCTACAAAAGAGTTTACCCCACTAATCACTTCCCATCATTAAATAAAAGAACATTCATGCCAACACATTACTAAATATAGTTGGAGCTAAGTGCTTCTCTAGCCTAATTTTTGTGAAGAAAATTACTTCTTGCATAATTATAATCAATATATTAGAGTAAAAGAGCCTTTCACATTACTAAATATCCGCATTCAATAATAATTTTTTTTCCAACTTTTTCATGTTTCCATGAAGACGCAATCGTTATCAAACTTGAAAGAGAACTTCGCATATAAATTCAAAGGTTGATGAGTGATTTCCATTTGTTTGGTGTCCAATCGGTCCCCCAGAGCAATGTCGTTCACGTTAAGGACAACGGGAATGGATTCTGTTGAGAATCTATGAATTTTATGAAAGAGATAAGAGTTTATAATAAAATGCAAAAATATTGAAAAAAATTCATTGAAATTCATGAATCTCAATTTTTTAGAGAATTTGATCCCAACCAAGAAAATTACAAAAAAGAAAAAAAGAGAGTGGGGAAATAGAAAAGAAATCTGGAGCCATCTCCACGTGGGAAATATGTAGATTCTATATTAGTTGATTATGTTGCTCAAGACAAAAGGTCCCATCGACGTGCATGTAATAGCCTTTGTTGTATATTTGTCCTTTTATCAAATTGCAATGCATGACTTGTCCAATTCGATGAAAACCGCGAGTGGTCCTTAAATTTCTCATCAATGTATCTCTTGTTTTCTCATGCATGCGTACGTGGAGGTTACTGATGATTGCACATCTTACTGATAACTACGTATAGATTTTGAATTATATTTGGTTAAATTTGTTAATATTTTTTACCTATTTAATCAATATTTATATATTTTCTACTAACACTTAATTATAAGATAGAAAGGAATTTTGATGCAAAATCAACTTAGATTCTTCCTTTTTTTATTTTGCACGAAAAAAATAAGAAGTTAAAACTAAAGAAAGAAAAAGATAATACATAATTATCTAAGGAGAAGGAATGAAGTGGTAAATATCATGCGTGTGTATATTAGAGAGTTGCAATTGGTGAGAGAGCAAGCATGCAGTTTAATTAGAGAACGTTAAGTACAATGAACGAACATTCATGCAAGGGATGTTAATAAGATGAAGGACCACACCTTGTGGTTTCCATTGAATTGGGCCACTTTTATTAGCTAAAATACGGTGGATATTTAATTTTCATGTGATAAATAAATGTTTTTGGAGGCTCACCAAAATAAATAGATCCTTTTTTGAAAAGGAATATCCAAACTGGACGGCTGAAACTTGGTAAAAGATGATGACAAAGTAATGGACCTCGTGCTTCGAGGACCACGGTTCATGGATTTCTTCATATTATCTCCTCTCTCTCGTTTACAATTTAGAATACAATGAAGAGCAGAATTACACATAAGTATAGTCAAATTTTTACGTAATTACCATATGCATGTGATGAGGATTTTAAGATAATTACATAATTTTTTATTCGAAAAAAACACTTGTACTTGCGGTAGGCTGCCATCAAAATATTGAATGGTTTTTTTTTTTAAATAGTCTCCATTTCTGGGCTATGATGTCAATGCTCAAATCATCTTTTGATGTAGCTCTAGCACTCCTCTCGTTGCATAGAATAGTTGTTTTTTTCAATTCTATGTCAATCTAAATATGAAAACTTTCAATTTTTGTCATAATTGAATTCTTGATTCCTATAGGCGCATTAATAATAAATGTCATTGTGTAAGATCACACACACACACACATTAATTAGGCCTCACTTTGAATGAATTTTTATTTCAAGAATAAGGGGAGGGTGTTCATTTCTCATTTGAACCATCTAAATATTTTGAATTATCCATATTTTATTTTAAGTTTTTATTTATTGTGTTTTTGAAGAAGTCAAATTTAATTCAGTTGCGTCGTGAGAGCTTATCAAGTTAAATGTATGCATGATGACTTATTTTTAAGGAGGAAGTACTGTTCAAGTTTAAAACTTGTATATCTTATTAAACGAGCAAGAATGTAAGATCACGACGAGATTTAATGTTTTTGATTTTTCAAAAGGGTTTCCAAGTTAAAACAATATTCCTAGACTTACATTTTGCATTATACAATGTTATTGGGAATTTTGGAATGTTTCTAAAATGATTTCAAATTGAATTGAAGTTAATCAGATGGACATTGAAAGAAATAAGCATAGTTAAAGAAAGAATATTCTAGAAAGGCACGACAAAGGAAGAAAATGTTTAAATTGTACCGCTTTTATTCAATCACCATATGAGGGTTTATATAGAATAAAATGAGATATCCTAATAAATATCAAATCAATCTGCAATAATTATAATAAATTAAATGTGATTGATCAACCTAAACAGAATAGGAAATTACAATAAATGATCATAGATCAATTATAATCAAATCACTTTTTTCAACACTGTACTCTTAAGTTTGAAATGACACTTGGAAGTAATAGCAACAATAGTAAAAACAAACTTCAACCGTTTGTATGACTGAGAAGCTTCAAAAAGAGCAAATATAATTAAAAACTCGAGGTGATTTTCATATATATATATATATATATCCATGAATAAAAAATCATCACTATAACAAAAACTTGAAGTGATTCTTGAAGGAGGATCAATCGGCAATCGGTTAGCAGAAAATTGGTACTATTTGAATAGCTTTTAATCTTAGTCGAACAAATTGTTGGATTTGTTGATGATCAAGTCATTCGACTTGGGAATCTACAGTAATTAGAAAACTTTTGTTTTTATATCACGTCGTTGTAGTTAGGTTGTCCATATTGAATGAATGGTGAATATCTATTTTGAATAGTGTATATTTATCTTATTTTTTTTAGTTTTGAAATAAATTTAAGATTTTGATCATCTCCATAGAAATGCGTCTCCATTTTTATCAATTTTAATTCGTGGTAGACGGATCAATTTTAAAAGTTCACATCGATCGTAAAAATGTAAACTTTCATGGATTACTACGGTTAACTATAAAATTTCGCCAATTTTTTATTTCCTTTTCAAATCATCATGGGTGTCAAAAGTTTATCATCCCAAAATGTAGGGTGTTTGGACAATATATTTGGAGATTAATCCGTTTTTGGAATATCTAGTAAGTACTTAGGGAATTAAGAGTCTCTCATTGTTGGCTCCAATAACTTAAATTGTTTTGTTTTCTAATTTTGATAAATTTTAATCAAACATCATTCTTGCTGCTGATAAATCTTCACCATTCTTTCGCTATCTAAGAGGACATTATATATATAACCTATTTTCCTCTAGCTATGCATACAATCTAACTGAATATACTTAATAATTCTCTTAATAAATTTGCAAGATTAAGATAGAATATATGCACCACAAATTCAACAAAAGGCAAGTAGTTACAAATAATTTGTTAAGTGAAAATTGGAAATCAGATCTTACCATAAGTACGTGGCAAAGTTTAGGTATATGGGATCAATTTTATAAAATGATCGATGATGAAATTGAATAGAGGAGTTAGACATAGAACACAAACAGGATAGATAAAATAGAGAAAGAGGCATTCATAGTTATTTGTGATCGAAAAATTCTTAATAAATTTAAAAGGAAGTGTATATCAAACTACTGTAAGACCAATGTTATAGGATAGTGAATGCTAGGATTTATTAAAGGGACAACAAGAACAAAGTAGTAATGGTAATAGAGATGAGGATGCTGAGAAAGATGCATCATTATACAAAAAATATAAGATTCATAATGACCATGTGCATGAAAGAGTTATTTGGTGTGGCATAGATTAAGAAGATGGTTAAACAGTGTTCAAGGTGGTTGAAATATGTACAAAGAATATCAATGTTGATGCCTATTAAACGTGACCTTTTTGGTGATGATATAAATCTCAAGAGTGGATTATTTATAAGGGATACTACAAAAAAAAAATGACTCTTGGCAGTGACATGTCTTAAAATCATCGCTAAAAATCTTTAGCGATGACTTTGTTCCACTAAAAAGTCGCCACCAAAAGCCTTGTCACTAATAGTTTTTAGTGGCGATAAACATAGTCGTTGCCAAAAGTATACCTTTAGCGGTGGCAATTGTCACCACTAAAAGTTTTTTGTTGCTAAAAGTTTACCTTTGGCAGCAACAATTGTTGTAGCTAAAGGTATACTTTTGGCAACGACTATTAGTGACAAGACTTTTGGTGGCGACTCTTTAGCAGCAAAAAGTTGCCGCTAAAGTCACTACTAAAAACCTTTAGTGGCAACTGTTTGTCGCCACCAAAAGTTAACTTTTTTTTAAAAAAAAAGCCATCTCATGCCACATTAGCGCCTTCTTGTGCCATGTCATCTAACACTTATGCCACATCACCTGCCACGTGTGCATCTCCTCATGCCACGACATGTGCTATGCCACCCTGCCATGTGTGCACCACATCATCCCATCATGTGTGCGCCACATCACATATTCATTGTGAATTGTGATTGTGAAAGATGCCCAAGTCAGAATTTGAGCCTCAACCTCTACCTCCCAAGCTTTAAGTCCTCCTTTATTGCCAGTTGAGCTAAAATACACCTACAATAATTTTATGTGAAATTAAATATATACAATTTAATTACATACACATATATCAAATAATATATTATTAAAAATATATACATATATATTTTATTTTATTTTTATTTATTAATATGTTAATATAATTTCTGAGTGTATGTATATACTTTATTTTTTAATAAAATATTATTTTTGTTAGGAAAATGAACTTAAAATGAAATCATTTTTAAATATTAAATAATTTTCTTATAACACTTTTTTACTAATTTTTAAATTTTATATTTATTTTTTAAATAAAAATTATTAAGTATATAATTTATCTATAAGTATGTATTATATTAGTTTATGTTAAATAACTTTTACTTTTATTTCATATTTTTCTCAAAAATTAATAAATAAATTATTAAAGTTTTATCTTCTCACAAGTTAAATGCTTCCCCTTCTTTTATTAAAAATAAATTTTATGTACAATTTTTCAATTATCTTAAAAATATTTTAATAAAAAATTTATTTTAACCATATAAATTTTGTTGATAGTCATTTTGGACAATTACTTTTTATTATCCTTGAGATAGAAAATGGGTGAATATGTGATAAACTTAAAGTAGATGTCAAATACAAAAAAATCTAAGTTAAAAATCTAAGTAGATATTTCATAATCAAAGTAAAAAGAATCTTATTTTAACTCCATCTAAATTAGTTTAGACTTCTATTAAAGTTTTTTTAACAAAGTCAATCTAAAAGTAATCACAAAAATTATATTTAAATTTTTTAATTATTTTTTATAAAAATACTTGCTAAAAGTAGTTACAAAAATTATTTATAATTTTTAATTATTTTTTAATGAAAATACTTTTGGTGGTGATAGTTTGTCACTGCTGAAAGTAATCACAAAAGTTATTTTTAATTTTTTAATTTTCTTATCAAAATACTTTTGGTGGTGACAAAGTGTCACCCCTAAAAGTAATGGCAAAAATTATTTTTAATTTTTAAATATTTTTTAATGAAAATACTTTTGGCGGCAAAGGTTTTTTAGTGATAAAACTAATTACAAAAATTATTTTTAGTTTTTTAATTATTTTTTTATGAAAATACTTTTGGTAGCAACAATTTGTTGCCGCTAAAGGTAATTATAAAAATTATTTTTTATGAAAATATTTTTGGCAGTGAAGGTTTGTTGTTACTAAAAAGTAATTACAAATATTATTTTTAATTTTTTAATTATTTTTTATGAAAAAAATTTTGATGGCCACAGTTTGTTGTCACTCAAAGTAATCACAAAAATTATTTTAATTTTATTAATTATTTTTTATAAAAATATTTTTGGTGGCAATAGATTGTTGCCATTAAAAGTAATTACAAAAATTATTTTTAATTTTTTAATTATTTTTTATGAAAATACTTTTGGCAACAACAATTTGTCACCACTAAAAGTAATCAAAAAAATTATTTCTAATTTTTTAATTATTTTTTATGAAAATACTTTTGGCTACGACAAACCTAAAAATAATTATGAAAATTATTTTAATTTTAATTATTTTTTATGAAAATATTTTTGGTGGCGATAGCTTGTCATCGCAAAAATATTTTTACCAGCAAAAAGTTAAATATCATCATTAAAAATTGACTTTTGGTTATGACCTTTAGCAGCAATACAATGTCACCATCAAAGGTCTACTTTTAGCAACGACTTTTAATTTTTGCCACCAAAAGTAATTTTCTTCTTCTTGTTTTATTTAGAGGTCGCAAAAAGTAATTTTTGCTTGTTTTGGCCACTAAAAGTAATCGCAAAAACTATTTTTAATTTTTTAATTATTTTTTATGAAAATGCTTTTGATGTTAATAGTTTGTCGTCGCTAAAAGTAATTAGAAAAGTTATTTTTAATTTTTAATTATTTTTTATAAAAATAGTTTTGCGGCAACAATTTGTCATTGCTAAAAGTAATTACAAAAATTATTTTTTTATAAAAATATTTTTGGCGGTGATACTTTATTGCCACTAAAAGTAATTACAAAAATTATTTTTTTATGAAAATACTTTTGGGAGCAAAGGTTTGTCACCACTAAAAGTAATTACAAAAATTACTTTTAGTTTTTTAATTATTTTTTTATGAAAGTACTTTTAACGGCGACAATTCGTTGCCCCTGAAAGTAATTATAAAAATTATTTTTAATTTTTAAATTATTTTTTTATGAAAATACTTTTGGTGGCGATAATTTGTTGTTACTAAAAGTAATTACAAAAATTATTTTTAGTTTTTTAATTATTTTTTATGAAAATATTTTTGGTGGTGAAGGTTTGTTGCCACTAAAAGTAATTACAAAATTATTTTTAATTTTTAATTATTTTTTATGAGAATGACTGTCACCGCAAAAAGTATTTTTAGCAGCAAAAATTAAATGTCGCCACTAAAAATTGACTTTTGGTGGCAACCTTTAGCGGCGACATTGTGTCTCCACCAAAGGTCTACTTTTAACGATGAGTTCTAATTTTTGCCACCAAAAGTAGACCTTTGGCGGCAAGTTATTTTGTCACAGCTAAAAGTTGCCACCAAAAGCTATTTTTTTGTAGTGAGGGCAAGGGTGTTGAGACAGTAAAAGGGGGTAATAGGGGAGAAATTTTTTAACTATAGAGTTTCCAGCGAAAGCTGGAAAAAAAAAAAAAAAAAATTTCAAGCGCCCTCCTTTCTCCCCTCTTCCTCTTACTACTCTCAAGAAAAAAGACATGCTATTGCTCCTTTTTGTTAATGATAGTTTGGTCCCAAAAGACTAAATTAATAACAGTTAAGTCTTTGACAAAATTTTCCACAAAATAAATAGTAAATATTAATTCAAACAATTACAAATAAAATATTTTGTTATAATCTAAGAGTTACATTTAATATTTAAATATTGATGCACACAAAAACCAATAGACACCAAAAGTGTATGGGTCGCAATTGTAACTAATAGCAAATCAAGGCCGATCCCATAGAGAATCAAATGAATTAGCAAATAAACATTAAATTCCAAAATTTCATTCACATTAACCAAGCAAATTATAGTTGTGAATAGTTCGATTTAAAAAAAAAATGTAAAGTAGGAAACTAAGATTTTGAAGCACTCTATAGTCAAGAAATGATTAGAAAAGCACCCTAGAGCTCTAATCCTTCATTTGCTCTAATCCATTGGAGTTAACTAACCAATTATATTAATTTTAATTTTAGTTTTAAGGGTTGGACACTAGAATTAATCTTGAATATCTTCAAATTACTTTAATTCTGACTCAATAATTTCTTGTCAAGATTAGATTACGAGCATTAAGTTCAAATTCTTCCTAACCACTTAGGTCCTTTAGGTACATTCCTATCCTAGAAGCAAATTAATTATAATTAATTCTAAGCATTCAATTCCAATGGTCCAAATGGGTATTTCTTTCCCAAATTCATTCTATTCCTCTAAACAATCACTTAATGATGGCTAATCATCAAGAAACACAAACATAAATTAGAATTAAAACATAAAGCATCCATTTATCACAAAGTAATTGGTAAATCAAGACCAGAGCAAATAAGTTCATAAGACTTTAGAGTATTAAGGTTCAGCCACACATAGCTAAATATAGTTTCAAAACAGTAGAATAATGGGTCAAAATCAAAGAAAGAGAAAAGTGAAGGAAAACTTAATAAAAATATGGTTGTGATGAGTAGTTTTGCTCCCAATATCCAAAATCACCCTAAGCTCTCCAAAATCACCTTTGAACTATAAAAAATGAAGCCTCCTTCAAAAAACCCTAGTTTTTCTCTTTTATCAGGTAGAAAAATTTGAATATGTGTGTTCTAGTATGAAATCCACTGTAGTGCCTGCTATAGCGAGCTCTGTTTCTAGTTCAAAATTTGCTTTATGACACTAACTTGCTGTATCGATTGCAATGAGTAGTTTTGAAGGAAAACTCAATGAAAATGTGGTTGTGATGATAGTTTTGCTCCCAAGCTCCAAAATCACCCTAAGCTCTCCAAAGTCACCTTTGGACCTTCAAAAAATATAAAAAATTAAGCTTCCTTCAAAAAAACCCTAGTTTTCCTCTTTTGTCAAGCAGAAAAATTGAATATGTGAGTTCTGGCATGAAATCCACTATAGTGCTTGCTATAGTGAGCTATGTTTCTGGTTTAGAATTTGCTTTATGATACTGACTTGCTGTATCTGTTGCTGTACTGGATAACCATTAAAATCCAATTTCTTCATTAAATTCATCAAGCTTTTCCCCCTCCACTTCCTCCAAGCTTTTACAAGGGTTCCTAAAATTAAACTAACTCAAAATAAAAAAAGAGATTACTCTAAAATAAATCAAAGCATAATATTTACTAGACAGACTAGCTAATACTAAAATAAACACTAAATATAAGACAATTAACTAAAAATAACTAGATGACTCTCCAATTAACCAATACAACTCCTCAAAGTATATAAAAATATAGAGAGTCATCAAATACTTATTTGCAATTAAAACTCCTGAATTTGTAATTATATGGATTGATTTTTTCAACTAATTTTTCAAAAAAAAAATTGTTGAAGACTTAACTGTCATTAATTCAGTGTTTTGTGAGCTAACTATCATTCTCCCTTATTGATAAAACATAATGGTATAATACAATCCATATAACCAACCCCACATAATAAAATAAGACTTATCATGTGTGATTGGACAATCAACATAGGTCTTTTATGTAAATAACAATTTTTCCAGTACAAAATTCTTTCATTTTCAAAATTCTTAAAATTTGGTAAATTCCCTATGCGTGCATGATAAACTAACAGAGATATTGAGAAACTGAAGGACCACTCCTTGTAGCCTTCATATAATAATGGCTAAATTATACATTACTCCACTAAACTTTGAATTACGTACATATAACCTCTTTAACTTTTGAAACTTTACCATAAACCCCCACAACTCTTATATTGATGCAGATAAATCTATATGATTACTTTTAAACATTAATTATTAATTATATCAATCAACTTTTGGGGCCTTAAATGCACATAAAAATAAAGTATCAGGGGGTATATAATTAATAGCCAAGGGTTACTTGCATAAGCCTAAAGCTCAATGAGGTTTATCATTAAGTTTTAAAGGTCAATGGGGTTATTTATACATGGTTAAAGGTTTAGAGAAGTTTTGTGTAATTTAGCCTATAATAATTGGTCAACATCGTACGCTTGTGCAATTTTTGCTGAAACAATTGAAAATCAGTTAACAGCAAATGCATGTCGTTTCCCCACACACACACACACGATTATGGTGTTGGTCACATGTAAATGGCATATATGTTTTAAATCAGTAAACAATAAATGGTTGTCGATTCAATTTGTTTTAATTATGACTACATATAAGGATTCGATCAAACCAAACTATTTTGTAAACCATTTTTTAAAATATTTTTTTAAATGACAAAGAAAATCTGTTTGATTATATTAATTTAAAAATAATTTTAGATTTCAAAAAAATAATTGATAATGGTGGTTGTTGGTAGTTAATCATGATGACCTATGATAGTCGTTGGCCATAGTTAAAGGTGATTTACAATAATTAAATGTAATGTTCTTTAAAAATAAAAACAATGAAGATGTTTCCATTTTTTATTTTTAAAAATAAAAAATGATAATTTTATTGAAAACATTTAAATTCAAAATACTTACCTAGACATGTTTTCTATATTTAAAAATAAAAAACATTTTTTGAAAACAAAAATCAAACACCACGTAATTTTGCGAATTTCACAAATCCACACATCTAGATTTAATGGTTTAGCTTGATCAAGACATTAATTGACAAAAATATCCCTCATTGGTGGGAAATTAATGTAGAATGCGATAACCACACAATTACGCAATCATACACATCATCGATCAAAATCTAAAGGAATCCGTCAATTACTTTCACTTTGTATTGTATTAAGGATAAAAAAAAAAATCTTTCAAAGTTTGCCATATATGAAGGACCTAAGAGAGTAGTTTAATTTCTCCTTCCGTTTAGTTGACCCTTTTCACATGTATTGTAATCATTGTATTTAATTTTAGATTGTATCCTTAGGAAGAATATCAATGAAGGGCTGATAAAAGAATTTAGGGAGAATTGCATCCAAATACCTCTCAAGAGAATTATTCCTAGATGAGGATTAACAAGAAATTACCATTTGGAAGAAAACAAGTCTCTGTTACTATTTTAATGACAAACAATTATATATTAGTCCTTATTTATGAATAATTTTCTTAGGAGGTCCTTAGGTGTGATTCTCCCAAGAATTTAATATTTGCTAAGAACCTTAGAGATTTAAGACTGATTGGGTACTTGTTAAAACAATAATTTCACTTATTAGAAATCCTTATCAGATGTTATTAAATTCTTTTAGGAGTCCTTCATTGATATTCTCCTCTTTTTTTTTAATATCTATTAGGATTTCCTATTCTTGTTCTATTTGTATATATTGACCCACAATTATTAAAAGGAATGGACATTACCAAGTTTTATCAACATTGCCCCTTGATATTTTTCTCCTTCTGCTTGATATTTTTTTTTCTTTTTGAGCTTTCTCTCTTGAACTGTACTTCTACAACAGAATTTTTCACCCGCTAATCACTTCCCAGCATAAAAAAATAAGATTAGATTACCCATATCACTAAATTAAGTTTAAGCTAGTGTGAAAACCATACAGGCATGCGAGCATCGCATTTGTGTGTGTATTGTTAAACTGGTTTCCGCCTCATTTTTGGTGATCATGGAAACACGTACACTTATACGAGTTTAAACTATTATTTTCAAATCATTAACTAATTTTTTTAGTAAAAGAACATTCATGCCAACACGTCATGCATATTGTTGGAGCTAAGTACTTCATTCCTAATTTTTTTGAACAAAATTACTTCTTGCATAATCATAATCAATATTAGAGTAAAAGATCCTCTCACATTGCTAAATATCCATATTCGATAATAATTTTTTTCCCCAAGTTTTACATGTTGCCATGAAGACGCAATCGTTATCAACTTTGAAAGAGAACTTCGCATATAAATTCAAAGGTTGATGACTCATTTCCATTTGTTTGGTATCAAATCAGTAAGGACAACGGGAGAAAGAGATAAGAGTTTTTCTTTTTTTATAAAAAATAACAAAATACAAAAATATTTAAAAAGAACTTCATTGAAATTCATGAATCTCAATTTTTTAGAGAATTTGATCCCAACCAAGAAAATTACAAAAAAAGAAAAGAAAAGAAAACAAGAGTGGGGAGATAGAAAAGAAATCTGGAGCCATCACCACGTGGGAAGTATGTAGATTCAATATTAATTGATTATATGCCTCAAGGCAAAAGGTCCCATCGACGTCCATGTAATAGCCTTTGTTGTATATTGGTTCTTTTAGCAAATTACAATGGAAGTCCAATCCAATGAAAACCGCGAGTGGTCCTCATGCATGCGTACGTGGAGGTTACTGAAGAGTTCACATTTCACTGATAACTACGTATAGATTTTGAATTATATTTGGTTAAATTTATTAATATTTTATGCCTATTTAATTAATATTTATATATTTTCCTCCTGTCACTTAATTATAAGATAAAAAGGAATTTTGATGCAAAATCAACTCAGATTCTTCCTTGTTTTTAATTTTGCAGGAAAAAAATAAGAAGTTAAAACTAAAGAAAGAAAAAGATAATACATAATTATCTAAGAAAAAGGAAGGAAGCGGTAAATATCATGCGTGTGTATATTAGAGAGATGCAATTGGTGAGAGAGCAAGCATGCAGTTTAATTAGAGAACGTTAAGTACAATGAACGAACATTCATGCAAGATATGTTGAGAAGATGAGGGACCACGCCTTGTGGTTTCCGTTGAATTGGGCCACTATTATTCGCTAAAATACGATGGATATTTAATTTGCATGTGATAAATAAATGTTTTTGGAGGCTCACCAAAATAAATAAGTAAATAAATAAATCCTTTTTTGAAATGGAATATCCCAAACTGGACGGCTGAAACTTGGTTAAAGGTAACGACAAAGTAATGGACCACGTGCTTTGAGGACGGCGGTTGATTCATTTCTTCATATTATGTCCTTTCGCTTGTTTACAATTTATAATACAATTAAGAGCAGAATTACACATAGGTATAATCAAAATTTTAGGTAATTACCATATGCATGTGAGGAGGATTTTAAGATAATTATACAATTTTTTTTATTTGAAAAAACACTTGTACTTGTGGTTGGCCGCCATCAAAATATTGATTGGTTTTTTTTTTTTTTTTTTTGGCAGTCTCCATTTCTGGGTTATAATGTCAAGGCTCGAATCATCTTTTGATGTAGCTCTAGCACTACTCTATTTGCATAGCATAGTTGTTTGTTCAATTCTATGTAAATTTAAATACAAAAACTTTGAATTTTTGTCATAATTGAATACTTGATTCCTATAGCCGCACTAATAATAAAATTCATTGTGTAAGATCACACACACACATATTAATTAGACCTCAGTTCGAACGAATTTTTATTTCAAGAATAAGGGGAGGGTGTTCATTTCTCATTTGAACCATCTAAAGCAATTTTGAATTATCCATATTTTATCTTAATTTTTTATTGATTGGTGTTTTTGAAGACGTCAAATTTAATTGAACTGTGTCCTGAGATCTTATCAAGGTAAATGTATGCTTGACGACTTTTATTTGAGGAGGAAGCACTGTTCAAGTTTAAAACTTGTATATCCTATTAAACAAGTGAGAATGTATAAGATCATGTCATGACGAGCTTTAATGTGAATTTTATGAAAGGGATAAGAGTTTATCTTTTTTATAAAAAATAATAAAATGCAAAAATATTTAAAAAAACTTCATAGAAATGAATGAATCTCAATTTCTCAGAGAATTTGTTCCCAACCAAGAAAATTACGGAAAAAGGAAAGAAAATAAAAGGAGGGGGGGCAATAGATAGGTTCAATGTTAATTGGTTATATTCCTCAAGACAAAAGGTTCCATCGATGTCCATGAAATAGACTTTGTTGTAAATTTGTCCTTTTAGTAAATTACAACTAAGACTCGTCCAATTCGATGAAAACCGCAAGTGGTCCTTAAATTTCTCATCAGTATATATCTCTTGTTTTCTCATGCATGCGTAGCGTGGAGGTTACGTTGTTAAATGCATAGATGTCATTCATACATATTGCGGGAGTGATATTTTTGGGTAACGACAATATTGCGTGAGTGCTTTAATTTAAAAGCGACAATAGTAAAATTTGTCAATATATAAGAAGTGTTAATTACGTCGGGTAGTAGATTATTTTGACAGATTTTAAAGAACCAATTCTATATTCAAACTAGCCCTCTCAAGCATCAATCAAGTGAACCCAATATCTAAATAGTGGCCAAATACTTAGAAGCATTAAGAAAAGAGTAATGGAGCACATGCCTTGAGGACTGTGATTGATTGATTTCTTCATATTATGTCCTTTCTCTCGTTTACAATTTAGAATACAACTAAGAGCATAATTAGACATAAGTATAATCAAAATTTTAGGTAATTACCATATGCATGTGAGGAGGATTTTAAGATAATTATGTAATTTTTTTATTAGAAAAAACACTTGTACTTGTGGTTGGCCGCCATCAAAATATTGATTGGTTTTTTTTTTTTTTCGTTATAGTCTCCATTTCTGGGTTATAATGTCAATGCTCAAATCATCGTTTGATGTAGCTCTAGCACTCCTCTCCTTGCATAGCATAGTTGTTTTTTCAATTCTATGTAAATTTAAATACAAAAACTTTGAATTTTTGTCATAATTGAATGCTTGATTCCTATGGCCGCGCTAATAATAAAATTCATTGAATGAGATCACACACATATTAATTGTTGATATATACGTGATCTATTAGACCTCAGTTTGAATGAATTTTCATTTCAAGAATAAGGAGAGGGTGTTCATTTTTCATTTGAAACATCTAAATCAATTTTGAATTATCCATATTTTATTTTAATTTTTTATTGATTATTTTTGAAGAAGCCAAATTTAATTGAATTGTGTCCTGAGAACTTATCAAGGTAAATGTATGCTTGATGACTTATATTTAAGGAGGAAGCGCTGTTCAAGTTTAAAACTTGTATATCTTACTGAACGAGTAAGAATGTAAGATCATGACGAGCCTTAATGTTTTCAATAATTAAACCAATATTCCTGAATGTTTTTTTTAAAGAGTTTCCAAGTTATAAAAAATATTCCTACACTTACATTTTCTATTATACAATGTTATTTGAAGTCTTGGAAAGTTTCTAAAATGATTTCAGGTTGAATTGAAGTTAATCAGATGGACATTGAAAGAAATAAGAATAGTTAAAGAAAGAATATTCTGGAAAGGCACAACAAAGGAAGAAAATGTGTAAATTGTACCGTTTTCACTCAATCACTTTGTGAGGGTTTATATAGATTAAATTGAGATATCCTAATAAATATCAAATCAATTTACAATAATTACAATAAATTAAATGTGGTTGATCAACCTAAACAGAATAGGAAATTACAATAAATGATCATAAATCAATTATAATCAAATCACATTATTAACACTGTACCCTCCCTTAAAATCAAGCCCCTTAACGTGGAAATAACGCTTGCATTGCTTGATTTAAAAAATAAATTAGTTGGTTTGGTAGTGATAGCGACAATAGTAAAAACAAACATCAACCCTTCATATGATAGAGAGACTTCAAAGAGAGAAAATATAATTATAAACTCGTGGTGATTCTCATATATATATGCACGAATAAAAAATTAACACTAAACAAAAGCTTGAAGTGATTTTTGAAGGAGGACGAATCGGTTAGTAGAAAACTCGAAAGTGATTCTCAAGTTAATTTCTGCTATTTGAATAGCTTTTCGTCTTAGTCGAACAAATTGTTGGATTTATTGATGATCAAATTATTCTTCTTGGGAATCTACGGTAATTAGAAAAGTTTCGTTTATATGTTATGTCGTTGTAGTTAGGTTGTCCATATTGAGTGAATGGCTAATATCTATTTTGAATGGTGTATATTTATCTTATTTTTATTTTTATTTTTGAAATATAAGATTTTGATCATCTCCATCGAAATGCGTCTCCGTTTTTATCAATTTTAATTCCTGGTAGTTGGATCGATTTTAAAAGTTCATATGGATCCTAAAAATTTAAACTTCCATGGATTACTACGTTAACTATAAAATTTCGCCAATTTTTTTTCCCTTTTCAAATCATCCTGGGCGTCGAAAATTTATCGGCCCAAAGTGTAGGGTGTTTGAACAATATATTTGGAGATTAATCCGTTTCTCTGGAATATCTAGTAAGTACTTAGGGAATTAAGAGTCTCTCATATTTGGCTCCAATAATTTAAATTGTTTTGTTTTCTAATTTTGATAAGTTTTAATCAAACATCATTCTTGCCGGCGATAAATCCTCACCATTCTTTTCCTATTGGACACTATATATATCAACTATTTTCCGCCTGGCCACGTATACAATCTAACTAAATATACTTAATAATTCTCTTATAAATTTGCAAGATTAAGATGGAATATTTGGACCACAAGTTCAATAAAAAGCAATGTTATGAGAACCGGACCAGCTATTGAACTAGTTGAAGCAGTGTTTCAGGATTCAATGGTCAGACTGAGGTTGGACTAAAAGTAATTAAATTAATATATTTAAGTATTATAGAGAAGTTTAAATTAATTTTCTTCTCTTTTTTTTTTGCAATTTCAAAATCATTTTTGATTTTTTTTTTTGAGATGGTGATCACACACGTTTTAAAGGAACAAGAAATAAATTTGCTTGAAAAGATATGTAAATAAATATTTAGATGAATATAGATGAAAAATATGTTTATATGTAAATAAATAAACCCAAAGAATTGATTAAAAAAGAGATGCAATGGGTGTGTTCTTGTTTTTGAGGTTGGTCATTAAACATTTTTTATAGGCAAATCAGAACCAAATTAAAATGATATCATATGAAATAAAAATATAGATAAATAGTTAGAAGAATGGAGATAAACAAATGTTCATACATGAAAAAAATAAACCTAAGCAACTAACCCAAAAAAAAAACAAAGAGGAGGACGTTAGAAAGAAAAAGCAAACTTGTTGGAAGGATTGACTAGTATGCACATGTTAAGGGAAATAGTCCCACATTGTTTGAGTGATGCGGAGCAAGGTAACCTCTTGCCTATATAATGGAAAGAGTCCCACATTGCATAAGTGAAGCGGAAAATAGTCCCACATTGATAAAAAGGCAAGGGGTTACAAATGATTTGGAAGTAAAAATTGGAAATCAGATCTTACCACAACCCCGTGGCAAAGTTTGGGTATATGGGTCAATTGTATAAAATGATGATGGAATTTAATAGAGATGTTAAACATAGAATACAAACTGGGTAGATAAACTAGAGAAAGAGGCATTCGTACTTATTTTTTTTTAGAGTGTTTTGTTTTTTAATTGAACTTATGTATCTTTGATTTACCTTTTAACTATTAGATAAGCTACAATTTAAGGTACTTTAGTGGGACTTTAATGTCTTTGATTTACCAAACAATTATCATTTAATCACTATCAATTCACCATGTTTCAACTTCATCCTATCATCAAATTGTAAAATAGTGCCCCAACCAATTCAATAACTGGTTTGACATTTTTGAAAAAAAGATATCAAAGCAATTATTAACTAGAGAGTGTAATTCGATCAAACCAAACACGTTATGAATACAGATATGGATTCGATCAAACCAAACTATTTTGCAACCCATTTTTTAAAAATTATTTTTGAAATAAAAATTAAAAATATTTGCAATTATGTTAATTTGAAAATAATTTTAGAATTAAACAAATAACCAATAATGGTGGTCGCTGGTGGTTAATAGTGATGACCCATAATAATGGTTGGTCATAGTTAAAAGTAAATTACAATAGTCAAATATAATATTCTTTAAAAACATAAACAATTAAGATGTTTTCATTTTTATTTTTAAAAACAAAAAAATGATAATTGTATTTTAAAACATTTAAATTTAAAATACTTACCGAAACATGTTTTCTTATTTTTAAAAATAAAAAATATTTTTTGAAAACAGATATCAAACAACCCTTAATTTTGTGAATTTCACTAATTCACACTTCTAGATTGAATGGTCTAGCTTGATCGAGACATTAATTGACAAAAATCTTCCTCGTTGGTGGGAAATCAATGTATAATGCGATAACCACACAATACCTTCGGGGAGAATGTAATGAAGGACCCATAAAGGAATTTAGGAAGAAATGCATTCAAGGACCTCCTAAGAGAATTATTCACATACAAGGACGGATAACAAGTTACCATTTAGGGGGAAAAATCTCTATTACCATTTTAACAACAAAAAATTTCATATTAATCCTTATCTGTGAGTAATTTTCTTGAAAGATCTATGGATGTGATTCTCCCAAGAAATTAATATCCAACAAGGACCCTAGATAGTTAGACTGATTGGATAATTGATAAAACAATAATTTCACTTGTTAATTTGCTAATGTTTACTTTTTAAAAACCCTTGTCAGATATTATTAAATTCTTTTGGGAGTCCTTCATTGATATTATCCCTTTTTTATATATATCTATGAGGGTTTCCTATTCTTGCTTTATATAGATATATATATATATATATTGACCCACAGTTATTAAAAGGAATGGACATTGCCAAGTTTTATTAGTATTGCTCCTTCATATTTTTTTCTTCTTCTGCTTGATATTTTTTTCTTCTTGAGCTTTCTCTCCCTGAACAGTACTTCCACAAAAGATTTTTGCCCCACTAATCACTTCCCAGCATAAAAAAATAAGATTAGATTAACCACATTATTAAATTTAGTTTAAACAAGTGTGGTAACCATACAGGCATGCATGTGTGTGTATCGCTAAACACTTAAACTGGTCCCCCCCCCATTTGGTGATCATGAAAACACATATACTTATACGCGTTTAAAACATTATTTTCAAATCATTAACTACTTTTTTTAGTAAAAGAGCATTTATGACGACAAATCACGCATATATTTGTCGCTAAGTAGTTGTAGCTTAATTTTTTTGAACAAACTTCTTGCCTAATTATAATCAATACTCCCCCTGCTAAAAAAAATAAGATATTTTTAACTTAATCTCACCCCTTAAGGAAGTAATTACTTATCTCTAAACTAATCCAATCTTTTCATATTTATTCCTATTAAACACCCTAAAAAAATAAATTAATTTATTCAATAGGGGCACTTTTGAAAAAAAGGTAATAATTACACTTTAAAAAACTCAAAATGCCTAACATTTTCTAACATTCAACTACTAAAAAAATGACTCACATTTTTAATGGAGGGAGTATATTATAGAGTAAAAGAGCCTCTCACATTATTAAATATCCATATTTGACAATAATTTTTTTCCAAGTTTTATAAATTCAAAGGCTGATGAGTCATTTCCATTAGTTTCGTATCAAATCGGTCCCCATGGGAATGGATTCTATTGAGAATCTGTGAATTTTAAGAAAGAGTAAGAGTTTATCTTTTTAAAAAATATTAAATAAAAAATATTTAAAAAACTTTATTGAAATTCATGAATCTCAATTGTTTTTAGAGAATTTTTTCCAACCAAGAAAATTACAAAAAAGAAAAGAAAAAAAGAGTGGTAAAAAAAAAAAAACAGGATCTATCACCAGGTGGGAAATATGAGATATATAGATTCTATATTAATTGTTTATATTTCCTCAAGACAAAAGTTCCCATCACTGTCCATGAAATAGTCAGTGTTGTATATTGGTCCTTTTAGCAAATTACAACTAAGACTTGTCCAAGTCGATGAAAACCGCGAGTGGTCCTTAAATTTTCGCATCAATATATATCTCTTGTTTTCCTCGTGCCTGCGCACGTGGAGGTTACTTTATTAAATGCATAGATGGTCATACATATTCGGGAGTGATATTTTAGGGTAACTACAATATTGCGCGAGTGCTTAAACTTAAAAGTGAAAAAATACTAAAAGTTATCAATATTTATGAGTAAAATCGTGGCTAGAATTCTAACACTTCCCATGATGCTATGATGATTGATGTAAAGGAGTATGATGTTGTCCAATTAATGAATGAAGTTCACAATCTAACTTGAATTTTAAACTTAAATTATGAAATTATGGTTATAATATGTATGAATGAAGTGAAATTAAATTTTTTTATCGAAATTGGAAAATAAAACTAAATTTGGATTATTCATAAGTGGTGGAGACAGAGTTAAAATATATCTATATATATATATGTGTGTGGTGTGTGTGTGTGTGTGTGGTGTGGGAAATGAATACTAATACGAAGAAAAAAAAATAAAATTTGTTTTAAGTCACTCTAAATAATATTTACATGGTGAGAATTAATTATTCTGATCAAGATATCTTTTTAGAGCTGACTATGATAGATATAAATAATGTTTTCTTTAGCATATGAAGAAGAAAAGGAAAATTATTTTAAGAGAAAATAGTTTATCTATTTATTAATTTTGAGAAATTTTTGAAATGTAAAAGTCAAATTTGATCATTTTTTTTTTGAATTTTACATGACATTATGAAATTGTAGGATGTTTGTTTTTAATATTTTATGTAAATTTATATTTGAATTTAATATTTTGAAAATATATAAATTTTAATCTACGTTAATCGTATTTATAATATTTTTATTCAAAAATATAATGTATTAAGTAATATATAATATTATTTCTATATAATTTAATACAATAAAATATACACAAATAATATTCATAAAATAATTACTAAAAAAATAATATAATGTGTATTTTATAAGATTAAAATTTTCAAATTATTCCATTTAAAATAAAATTTCCTAAAAACATTTAAAACAATTTTTAAAAAAATAAAGAGTCATATAAATATATTTGAATTAAATATTTATCATTTTAATAATGAAAAGAAATATATACATACTTTTGGATAATATACTGATTTATGAGTGTTTGAGGTTAAATAAGTGTATTTAATTTTTTGTATAAAATATAAAAATTTATTTCATTTCAACTGAAAAAAAAATGATCACAAAGGCATTGAGAATGAGAACATGATATTGCTCGAGCTTGAGGAAGACACATGTGAAATAAATATATGACATGGTGATGGCATTGCGCATCGGTGCCAAGAAAATTATTTGATGGAATGCGATCAAATTATAACATTACGAGCTTGATTTCTCAAGCATCTAATTTCATAACTTAACTAGTGAATTAATGTCAAATTATTGATTATTATATAATATAAAGAATAGACGAGTAAAACTTTAATAATGTATGTTTGTTTTGTTTATATATTTTAAATAAATATGAATATATTAAAATATTTATGTTATGTTAATTATTTATACGTCTGTGTATTTTCCTTCAATTATTCATCTGGTCCTATCTAAAATTACTTTCAATATATTCACCCAGAATTTAACAAAAAACAACAAAACACATTAATTTTATCTAAACATTTAATAAATATCTAACTTTTCCTCTATTAATATACACATTTTAAGAAAAATTTCTTACCAATATTAGTGGAAGGAAAAAGGAAAAATTATGATAAAAAATTAATAACATAATTTATAAATAGGATAAAAAATTAGTCTCTCTCTTCATCTTATGAATAGGATTGAGAGAGTATCGTGTATGCTTTGTAAATTGTAATCTCATCGCCTCTTGATTAACTCCGCATTGAAGAATTAACCCAGAGCCTAGGATATTACAAATTCATCCCACAAATTCATCCCCTCTTAATTTGTCCACCATTTGTAAAATTCTTTGTTAATTTTTACAAACGGTGGACAAAATTCAGTGGTCCAATTCAATGGGTTCCTCCAGTCATAGATTCCTCCCAAAAAAAAAAACAATTTAAGTACTATTTTTTTATTTATTTTGGGGAGCATCCAAAAATCTTTTGTTGGTAATCGTACTTTAGCAAATAGCAATGGCCATTCAATGGAAACCACTAGCAGTGGTCCTTGATCTTGT
Organism: Prosopis cineraria; assembly: GCF_029017545.1. Lineage (NCBI taxonomy): Eukaryota > Viridiplantae > Streptophyta > Magnoliopsida > Fabales > Fabaceae > Prosopis > Prosopis cineraria. The sequence continues at coordinate 82,528 of NW_026555392.1, forward strand.
CATCATCTTACTACTCTGTTTCTATTTATAAAAGAAACCACCACTTTTTACTTATTTTTTTATATAAGCAAAATCATATATTTTAATAAGTATTGATTACACATTTTCTAAATTGCAACCCATAATTTACATTAACGAGGAATAATTAATGCATGCTTATGCTGATTAACATAGGGCATTTAAGTCTAATTTTTTTATTTTAGACATAATTATTATAGTTAACCAACTTTCTTAAACTATGTGATACAATTTTTTTTCTCTTATACATAGTAACGGAGAGAGTATCTAACATGAATTGAACATGCTAATTAAATTAAAGGGAGAATTTTAGTTAAGGGCCACAGTAGAGATTTAATTATAGGTGGGTAATTTTTTTTTTTGAAATTTAATTGTTATGCAGAATCACTAGTTATTAATTTTGATGGTGAAAAGAATAAAATATCCTTCACTTGTTATACAAAATCACTAGTTATTAATTTTTTTGACTGCACTTGTTAATTTACTAATATTACTTTTACATTACATCCATTTGTCAGACAATCAATACTATTAATTGTTATTTGCTAACTTAACTTTTTAATTTATTAACATTAGTTGTGAATTACTGATAGGCCTTGTAATTTACAATTAATGTTTGTAAATTAACAAGTAAAGTTAGCAATTTATGAACTAATGTTGCTACCTATGATTAAACAGCTGATGACAAGTCTTATATAATTATTAATATATCAACTCATATAATTTACAACTCATATTCATAAATTAACAAATGAAGTAACAAAATCAACAAGTAGTGATTCTGCATAATGATTGAATGGTATTTTGGTCTTCTCACAGTCAAAATTCTTTTGACTTTTCTCCCCTAGACTAAAATAAAATTTCAAAAAAAATTTGGACTAACCTAAAATTAAATCTCTACTGTGATCCTTAACTACAATTCTCCTTAAATTAAGTTGCATGCTTGCTCTACTCCAACCTCACCTTGTAGATAAATTTTTGTATTGACTAGGTGCACCACGCCATCCATACTTTGTCTAACAAAGTTACACTATACCTCTTCAAATTTTTGTGTTTCTCTCTCTCTATATTATTAATGAAAAAATCAATTTATAGAGACAAATTCTTACATGGATCTGGTGCACCACATCATCTATACTTTGTCCAATAAGATTGCACTACTTGTATGGATCTGATGCACCACATCATTCATGCTTCATCTAGTAAAAACATGGCATTCATATTGTTATGAGCATAGAATGATTTTGATAACATTAATGATAGTAGAGAAATAAAAGGCAAAAATTAAATAGACATTCTTTTTTAAAATAAAATCATTAAAATTATGACACATAAGATTTTATTGGATTGAATTGGTGCAATTGAATGGTGCATAGATGGCATGGTGCATTAGGTCCATGCAAGAATTTCTACTAGTTCAATAAAAAACAAAATCTCTGTGTCATAATTGTTAATGACCTTATTTTTTGAAATAGATTGCCTTTTTTAATTTCTTGTCTTTTATCTCTATCATCTTTAATGACAATCAAAATATATTTACAATCCTTTGACATGTCATGTTTTTATTAGACAAAACATGGCTAATATGGTGCACCGGGCTCCCGTAAGAATTTCTCTTATATGATAACATTTTTTTATTAAACAGAAGCTTGGATAATGTTGTACACTTGCTCCATTTGTAACTTTATAATAGAAACCCATACAATCTTCTGTCTCCACGCCACACCCTTCACTTCTCTCTCTCATATTTCAGGATATCCAATGAAGATTGCTGCTTCATTGCCTTCTCTGTTTCTCCTTCTCTTTGCCTTCTCCACGCAAATCCTAACCCTAGCTGTAACTTATGTGAGGACATCGGTGGCAATGCTCTGGTGCCCGGCAAGAAATACCACATTCTCGATGCCTCAAACTATAGCCGTGGAATTCAAACTGAACTAGTCCGGCACCAAATGCCCAGTGTCGGTCATCATCGGGGCTGACGCTAAGAAAGTGATTTTTCAGACAGAAATTGAACATCAACAAAGAATCAAGGTAGGTGAATTCTTGCACATCGAATTTTCTGAGGTTTCCACGTGCGCTAGATCAGGCAACTGGACCGTTGAAATTCAAGGCGAGAAAAGGTACCCTGTGTTGATTGGTCCACCTAAGGGAGCTAAAACCATGGACGGTAAATTTCTCATCAAGAATCTAAAGATATGGACATGCATACAACATCGCCTTTGCTCTTTACGAATTTGACGAGTATTCTCTCGCCGCCATACCATACGGATCTGATCGATACATCATGCGCGTGGAGTTCTGCAAGGAAGCATTCAATGTTGTGTTCAGCCTTTACAAGGAACCCGTCCCGACTCCACACCCAAGCCCCCAGCCGCCGCCACTTGCGCCACCACCTCCACCACTTACGCCGCGCCGCCGCCGCCATCCACTACCCCAGCTCAGGCAACCACTTTTGTGCCTCTTATCCGAAAGATAGTCCGTTGAGTAATTGGTGATATGCATGCCTTGGTGTAATGTTGTGCTGATACCGTTTAACGAGCTTCCTAATGTAATATTGCTCTAAATAAATCAGCTGCTTGGGTATGTGTGCGTTATATTGTGTCCATGATTATGTGTTATGAATAAATGTAGCTTGCTTTGTTAACTACTCACTCCCTTGGTCCTAATTATAGGATAAAATTAATTAATTTCCTGATTCTTAAGGAATGATAGTAATTAATGTCCTTAAACTTGTAAAAATATTTGACTTTGTAATTTTACTCTTCGCTAGAATGATTAGAGTCAATAATTTGGGCCGCTTATTTGGACCAGACTCAATTTAAGCAAGGCTTATTGGGCTTAAAACACACAAATATATAACAAAACTCATATAGCAAAATCTGACCCTAATATCTTAGGCTTTCAAATTTATTTAGGCTAGCTTGAATGCTCGAATTATTAAATACTATATTATTTTATTTTTTTAGCCAATTACAATTTTTATCCTAAAAGATTAAGATTTTTCAAGCAACATATATCACAGCAAGGCAACTTTTTTCAATCTTAATAATTAAGAGAGACCAAGCATTGAAAAAGTAAAATAAAAGCATATGAAGTAACCTCTTGTGTTTATTTTTACATAATTTTTTTTAAAAAATATTCAAGACAAATAGTTATTAGAACATTAAAACTTCATCTAATTAGTAGTGCAAAATGTGTGAACTTGAAATCTGGCAGAGGTTTGTAAGTAGTAAGTGAAAAATGAAGTGAAGTTTAATTTCATTTTATTAATAAATATAAAAATTTTTGAATATTCAAACTAATCTCATTTGAGTTCAGGCTTAGTTCAGATTTCTTTGGCTTATTCATGTGGCTCAAATAAGCCTGAAGTAATAAAAGTTTTAAACTCTCAAGCTGGTTCTAAAATTTTTTTTTAGGGGTAGCATGAAATATTGGTTCTAGAAATGAAATAATCAAATTGGGCTAGTTGTTTTTTTTTTTTGGGGGGGGGAATACACACACACCACACATATATAGAATTATAAGCAAAAGTTTAGAAGAGATAGCCACCAGGGCTAGGGTAAACCTCCCAACCTCTTTCAAGATTTCGGGAAAAAACTATTGATTAATTAAGTTATAACACTTTAAATTAGAAAAACATGTGGGATAATAAGGAGAGAATGATAACAAGTCTTGCCCAAGTAGTAGAATAGACAAAAGGACCATGAAATTGGGTAATTATTCTGAAGTCCTCGACTAGAGACTTGCTTGACATAAATTTATTTTTCAAAATTATATTTATGACCCTACAACAAAGTAATAGAAAATCATAGTTGTTAAAACTTAAAATGACAAGCAATGTTACTAAGATGATAAGTTCAGTTAATATTCTCACAAGTATACTTCACATCCTTAATTTACTAAGGTGTACTTGTCATATGGTTCAGCATGCAAAATGTGTCTTTATAATTTGAAATATACTTGTCAGAACAACAAACAAGGTCAATTTACTAGGGGCCTGGAAACTTATCAACAAGTTTCAATGTGGAAAATGCCTTTTATAATCTTAAGTATACTTGTCAAAATGGCAAGAGAACGTGTTATATATTTCAGTAAAATTTAGCTATCAATTTTCTAAGATGAACTTGTTAACAATGTTCAATATGCAAATAAACGTTAATAGGAAAACGTTAATAGTAAACGGCATTAATGAAATGTCATGTTTGGTTAAGTCTTTGACAAGTATACTTCATATCAAATACAGATACCTTAGACTGTGATGTTGAATCTTGTTAACAAGTCTTATAATGACCAAAATTTAAAGAAACAAAAACTTATGAGTTGATCATTTAAGTGTATTTTTATTAATTTTGGGATAATTTTAACAAGAGTGAATTGGTGGCTTAGTGGAAGTAACTATGGATCATTATACACAAGTTCTGAGTTTGAATCCTCCTAGAGCACAAAGAGGGATTTCATTTTTGTTTCATTCCGTAATATTAAAAAAGAAAAAAAGAAAAAAGAAAACGAGGAGAGAACAGATTACAACACATGTCTATGATATTTTTCATTCCTGATCCCCATTCCTTCAAATCATCTAGACATTGAGAGAAGCTTCAAACTCAACTTAGACATTCTGCTGGTACTGGAAGTGAAGATTGATTAAAAATGAGGTCCCCGAACAATTAAAATTCACTGAAGATCAAAAAAGGGTTGAAGAAGCTGGGCTTTAGTGAGAAATAAAGGGTGCTCTGATTAAGTGTTTTTTCTCCTTCTTCTCTTTAGTTTGATATATGTATGTGTGTTGTGTATATTATTGATATTTGTTGTCCTTAGAGCCATGGGTGGCTGATTTTTTCTTCATCAAGGATAGTTATGAATTGATTCTAAGATAAAGCATGTTTAAACCATTTATTTAATGGTAATGTTAGTTTCTGTTTACATAATCCTATGCTTATTTGTCTACTAATGCTTGCCTATCATTGAGTACGTGAATTTGGGTGTTTGGATTTTGCCCTTGGAAAAGAAAATCTAAATTAGAGCATTAGATTAAATAATGTGGGGTTAACATTTATTCTAATTTGTTAATAGGATAGGAATATACCAATTGGACCTATATAATCACATTAGAGTAAATTTGTGGTGCATTTGTTCTATTGGGTATTTGTGTCAGGAATAGTATATTTAATTCAAAGAGGGGTGTAATTAATTGAAAGATAATTTTTCCTATTAATATTCTAGATTAACAAATTAAATTAATAATAAGTGAATTTATTGGGTAATTTACATGCTTCATGAATTGAAAAGGGGATTAGCTACCCTAGGTTGCCTTGATTGTTTGTGGTTGTTGGAATTTTAATTCTAGTACATTTATATAACTGTAATTTCTTATTTTGTGAAATCAAATCCAAATTTTATTTTGCTCAACTTAAATGAAAATAGAGCCTTATTGCCTAATTACTTATTAACTTGATTCTCTATGGGAATAACCTCAATTTATCACATATTTATTTTACTAACCATACACTTACGAGATCCATTACATATTTGCAGTTTTCATAGCTCAAGCTACATTTTATTATTTATCCTCATGTACTATATGTTCATGTTTGTTACCGCTTCTATTAGTCCTCAAAAGAGTGAATTTTAAATTGACTTGTGCATGTTTTTCTCTAATGGCTTTAATTCATAAATGTTGCCACATATTTTTGTTTCTAGATCTATTTGATTTTCCAAAGACAAA